>NW_018404995.1:69326-247413 GCF_002113885.1 Mizuhopecten yessoensis
GGGGGGGGAGGGGAGTGCAGTGTATTTGTTTTTATGATTAGATTTAATAAATGACTATTGTTATGGTTAGCGAAATGCTTTCAAGCTGACTCTTAACAAATATATTAGAGTTTCTGTGGACAGAGTGTTTTTGTTTTTGTTGTTTTTAACAAGATAACGTTAAACGCTACCTATTTTCTCGTGGCTTCGGAGATGTTTGGACAAGACACTATACCTATAACCATACAAGTATATATTGTGTCTAATAAGAAAAGATTTTTTTTATTAAAGTCAACTACATTGTATTGGTTTACTTGAGTCTTCAACCAAATTTGGCAAATCCCTTTACCGTGCAGTATTATTTGACACAATTTATACCTATGAAATGTCTAAATTAAGATTGTCCGAACCGTATGATACCTTAACTATTTAGACAGGGTGATATAAATGTAACTATTTAACGATATAAAAAAAAATCTGTACTATTTGTAACTCATATAAAGAAGATGAATCATAACTTAAAATAGGTACAATGATTTACGATTGAATTACATAAATCTGCCGTAAACCATTCCTTCGTAAGTTAGTTAGATATATTTTTTAAGCTAATAAAAGAAGGATTTTTTGGGTAAATACTATTTCTTGTTAAACTAGTTATGAAAATGAATAGTCTGCTGTAATGTCTAATAAGGAAAGGATAAAAAAATGTATTCATAATTATAAGAGCAAATAACTTCAATTATGCCTAAACTACCTTGATAATGTACATTGTGACGTTACTGTACGACGATCCTGCTATGATTTTGTTGTTGTTGTATTGACGATGATGATGATGATTTAATTGATGATGATGATGATGATGATATGTACATTTGTGTATATTTCACCAATAAGCTGTGATTGGCGTTACATTTAGTTGATATCCACCAGTTTGTAAGTCGAGGCTCATTATTAAAAATTCCGAAATTTGTCCAGTAGTTGTTTTTGACGTATCTACATTTTGCATAAATTGAAACTTCGATGACGTATAGTAGTAAAATAACGAAACATGAAATAAACTAATTTTGTCCTGATAAGAATGAGTCTTGGCTGAATAGAATGAAACACTTTACGCTTTTGTTAAATAGAATCAATAATGAAAAAAAAATCGCAATACGCCGTTTCAGTTTCCGAAAAATGTCGCGCTTAGGCTATGTAACGGGACAAATGTTGCGCAACAATCAGAGTGTGTGACATGATCAGTAGAAATATTTCACAACAGTTTATAAATGAAGTTGATTAGTCCGCACGGTTGCGTTCAAGGGGGTCACACATATGGGATTTACTATGAAACGAGTCTAAGAAATTTTCATTTTAGCGAGCCTCTGGCGAGCCAAACTGAAAATTTCGTGATGAGTTTCATAGTAAATCTCATATGAAATGAAAACGAGTGTAAGATCATTTTTATCACATAATCAAGATTTGTGGCATTTATTCGTCAAATGTAAAGCGACAATTTTCATGCAACCTTGAAATGTAAAAAGCCGCCGTTTTGACTCCATTGCGTAAGTCTGTGACGTCATATACTTATCATAGGCGTGACGTCACAATTGAAATTCACAACCAATCAAAGGGCTGATATGTAACACAGTACATTATATGATAAATAATATTATTGCAAATTATGATATGAAAAAAGACGTCGTTTTAAATATATAAAGATATATAGATATGTACAAATATATCTTCAATTGAATTGAACCTATCTTCAATTAATTGAGCCTGTCTTCAATTAATTGAGCCTGTCTTCAATTAAATTGATTATATCTGCAATTCAATTGTACCTATCTTCAATTAAATTGAACCTTCAATTAAATTGGACCTATCTTCAGTTAGTTGTCAAAAAGTGGTACCTTCATATAGAGATCTATGTTAATTTGGCGTTCCAAGTGTTCCGTTTTGGGTGCTGTCCCGTTTTGGTTACAGTAACGGGGAGAATAATCAATCGGTGTTTTTTTATTTTATTTTTATTTATTTTTTTATTAATTTTGACTTTTTTTTAACAAGAAAACATAAATATTTAACATTCTCGTTAAAGACAGAAGCTTTGTCTGTTCCCGCCGAAAGGATTGACAGGTTATCTCCCTTGCCGTGTTAAATGTGTTATGAAGTGAAATAGGCCTACTGTTTGTCGGATTAATTGATGTCTTGATTCCTGATAAAGAATGAAGGATGAAGTAGTATTAAAATGTATCGAAGCTTATTCGAAATTAATTTAACGTTGGATTTCATTTTCCTGAATGTAACACATCACGTGGTATGCAGTACGAAAGTAGAAATCTTTTAGCTTCGTGTTGCCAAGAGCAACGACAGTCAATGCGCCAAAGCACGCCTTTATCAAAATATAGTTTGCTTTATTATATAATTTTAAACCGTTTTTATGAGGAAGTAACTGTTAGAATTAAGATTCTTTGTTAGTATACATCTTTTGATTAATCTTTATCTTGATGGTAAATAAAAAACGTCGATTTTTACAAGTCGGCTATTTTTGAACCGGAAGTGAAGGCGCAGTAATCCTATTCCTATTGTAAACAGTGAAGGAGAAAATCATGGTATTGACGGGGTCGGTAACGATGTGATTCCGGACATGTAACTGCTGTTTGGAGTGTTAAATCCCCTTTTCTTATTTTTTGGCTGTCATTCGTCGGTAACAGAAGCAGCCAAGATGCCGACAAAAGTGTTGTTACCCCAGATGGTTGATCTAGCCCTGGGTACACCAGAAATAGGGGCTGTTAATTTCAACGTTCTTCATTCATTGCTCCATGCTATGTTAAAGAAATTGAAAATTACCGATTCAACAGCTGATTTAAATGAATTGGATCTATTGTCAAGACGAGAGAAGTCAAGTCTCAGTGACTTAGACAGTGGTATTTCCACATATTCTGAAGATGGCACGAGTGAAACCGGCAAAACTAGCGGTACTCCTTACCATCAACTGGAGCTTAAAGTGGCAAAATTGAGCATGCAGATGGAACAGTTGAATGCAATTCCGTCTAATAATGATTTAATTGATAGGTCTGACAGACCTATTTCAGAAATGTGGCAATACATGCAGCTAAAAAAGAAAGTTGATGCAAATACCGATGGTGTTGACAAGGTAAGAGTAAATTAATAGCTGAAATTTTATTTTGCATTTTTGCAATACCCAGGTGTTGCTACTGTAATTATATCTCATAAGCCTTCTAGAAATTAAATATACAAAGCACTATACTTGAATTGTAAGAATCATTTGATTAATTCATTTGATGATATCAGCTTATTCTTAGAGGTTGTAAATTCCCAATATGACAACAGTTACAAGTTAAAGAGGATGATTGATTTACTAAGAAATAACTAAATTTTAACCACGCCCCCTCTTTATTTTATTTTTTCAAGGGATATGGCTGTTTTTGACTAATGACTGATTATACTACTGTTCAGTCAATGTTCATCAGTATAACCAAAATTATGATAGGAAACATTTTCTAACAGGGTAAGTTACAAACTGAGATTTTGAAACTGGGATATTTCAGGACTGGTACCCGGATAAAAAGTTTCAGTGAAAGATATATATGTTTCAGCATTTGGGTAAACTATTCTTAGCACTAGCAGGAAAATAAACCCTAACAAATTTACTCGGATGTATTTTTTTTAATAAAATACGCTCAGTTCAAGTTTTTTTTTTGTTCTTCTATATCCTTTTTGATTTTTCTTAATAAGATTAAAATCGATAAATGTTTTGCTCTTAAGCCCCCTCTAAAATGAAGATAAGACTGTATGTACAGAAACTACAGGGAAGCATCATTTTTACCCCTGTCTGTATTTTAAAGAATGCATGCCATTTTACAGAAAAAGACATTTCAAAGACATTTTGTTCAAATTGACAAATATTTGCAAAGTTGCACAACACATTAAATACCAAAAAGATATAAATTCAAGTTTTATTTAAATATTGACAAACCTTGCCACCTTCCTAATATGAATAAGTAGTGTTTCAGTTTTTATAAAATTACACAAGACAGAAAATAATCGATACTATAGTTTTTCTTTTTATGAATTCTAAACCAAACCAAAGCTCATAAAAGCTGAAATAGACAGAATGAAATATTTATATTTCAATTCAGATGAACTTTTCAGGAATATAGACACGTTTCAACTATTACATTGACAGTAGGGGTTGCATTGGAAACATTTTTTGGTACTCATTCATTTTAGAGTCTGTACATAAGATATTTCAGTACTTGTGTACTTTAATATATATAAGTTTCCGAGTTGTGTATTTTTAAGATTTTCTGCATATAAATCAACATTTTAAGTTAAATGTAAAAGGCAAAATTAAAGCTGGGCCAATATGGATTTTAACAGTGAAGAGCGAAAATTTGATAGGACAAAAAATTCCCTGTATACAGTACTGTAAAATCATAAATTTTCATGGGACAATCAAATTTTGTTTATTTCCTGGATAACAAAAATCCATGAAATGAAATCCCCATGAAAACATGAATTCGATATGATATAGATAGGGGAAAATCAGAAATCAGCGAAATATTATGTCCTTGAAACAGGGTAGTATATGAAAACAACGAAATTTGAACCCCATGAAAATAAATTATCCACAGATACTATTATTATTTATGCTTGTTTGAGATATAATTATTATAAATTGTTAATTTTATTTTTAGACTATCTGCAACATCTTAATTATCATGTAATATGTTATTCTGGCTGCATAAAAGTTGGAAGATAACTTAAGGGCTAGATATAGCAGTCTTTTATATATTTCATGGAATGTAACAAAAAGATGTATTCAGGGGTATACAATAGGATTCACTAGCCCATGCCACCAGAAAGGTTTTAAACATTATTTAGTAAATATAGAATCTCATTGTACTTGGCCTTGGGTTGGAGGAGTTGTACACCCCTGTGTATTGATTAGAGATGAAATGAATGGTCGAACATTTACGAACAAATACCAAATTCCAGAATGTCAAATGGAAAACAAGTATATTTGATACAACATAACCTGAGATTGATCTGCTCATTTTCCATTTCACAGCAAAAAATAACAAATATGCCAGTTAGATGTCATTTTAATTTAAACTTTTAAAAAAACCTGGAATTTAAGTTCAGTATGGTGATTCTTGTACACAATTAAGGCACTAAATCCAACATAGTTATCTATTTCTGTGAAATTTTGTAAAAACTTAAATTCAAGCTTACAAGCATTCAAATTACTAAATTTCACATTTTGATACTAATTATTCAGTGATTGGACACAAAGTTGTTAAAGATGTTAAAATTTTCATTGTTTTGTCCGTTTTCTGAATCAAAGGGTTGAATGATATATTCAATGCATTGTAGCTGTTTTATTTGGTTACCATACCGTAGCAGTTAGATATTAGCCAACTGTAGGAACTTAGGATGCAGATCATATAAAGCCAGTTATATTTGTTAACCATCATCACATGACCATAATCCTAACCACAGGTGATTAAAATAAGTTTTATCAGAATATGTCTATCAAAAGACAAACCCCAAGTCGCACATTTTATTAGCAACTCAAGTTTACCATTGAGTTTTTGAAAATCCTTACACTGATGTACCGGTAATATTAACTGAACTATAGCTGTTTTTATCACGTTGTCTGAGCGAACAGACTCATTCTCAGTTCAAGGTTGGTCATGATCAGTTTACATGTATATAACTAGGAATATATGATACTGTCACTGTCTTTTATTAAAGGTTGAAGTCAGGCAAGGTGGATCATTATAAAAAGTGCCCTTTTGTGTATACATATGTATTTCAAAACGGTTTCTTTTCTGTTATAAACCCTTTCTCTGCCCACCTGTTACTACTGGCTTATTTCCAAGTATTTCAATAACCCCAGAGTTGTGTGTGCAGATAGAAAGTACTGTTTTACTGCAGAAACCATTTGTCCTTTACCATACTTCTCAATTATTTATTTCATGAAAGGAAACAATATATATAATCCCTACCGGTTGGTTGAAGCTGAGAAATGTTTAGGGGTTGTTAGTACAGTAAGGTTTGAATCAATAGAAGTGTTGTGTATGGTTTATCATTACATATTTGTTGGCTGTTTGTATGTCTGAGTGGTCGCCCCGTCTACTGCCCCGTCGACTTGCTGTATGTGGGTGGTTACCGTTAAACAACATGCCTTTCTTCAGGGTGTGTTACAGTTAGATCATATCTGTATTAATAACATTTCAATCAGGCCATGATAAAGTTAGCTTTCATTTTGAAATAATTTCTCTATCTGGGAAATAAATTGAAAACACTGCCATTAAGATCAATTTATAAAACTTAAAAAGATCAATTTATAAAACTTAAGCAGAAATTAAATTAAGACCATCCATCTTCAAAAGATTGTGTTAAACACTCAATTTATAATATGGAGATTTCAGGTGATTTAAAAACCATTTTACATGAGTGTATCCTTGTCAGTGGTTTTACGATACCTGTGTTTGGATGGTAGAAGTACATTTATATATACAAACAGGTAATCTGTTAAAAGGTGAAGTTTTGTCATAGAAGTGTTACCTATAAACCTATCCCATTTTATCTGAACTACAAAGTATTCTTGTGTTATTGACAGTTCACCCTTGTCTGGTTTCAACTTAATAGTGATTGGCTATTTCCGCTCCTTTTCCAAGACCTCTGCAACAGACTTAATGAACTGAAATAAATATGAAAACTTTTAGTATTCTTGTTGCAGACAGTTTAGATTTAGTTTACTTAAACAGCAGATTTTTCTGGGTGCCAAATATTTGTCTTGAAATTTTGAATTGGTTTGTGAAATTATCATGAGGATTAAATTATATCCACTAAAAATCTAACAGAACAAAGTTGGGTGTGCCATACAATAACAGACTTTTTCAAGAAGGCTGTTATACAATGATATGTTAAATGCAAGAAAGTAATAATTAGTGAAATAATTGTAATGTTACCAGTGTACTAAAACTTCACTTCTGACTTGATGCTTACAATAACTGGTACAGCACCAAATTAGGTAGATTATACAGTTAGATGGATGTACATTGTTCAAGGATACAGCAGACACATCCAGGATAGATTTTAGATCATCATACTTGATCAAATTGAGAAGAAGCATATGGTCTAAATCTCTTAGTCCAAGATATATAGGTAGGAATACCCTGACAACACACCCAAAGATTCAACTATTAAAGTGTTGGTTTGAATAAAATGATTTGTTTTTTTTGGAAGGGTGCAACAAATATGGGGTCAAAATGTACACAAGGGTAAAGTGCCTTGTTTTTCAATGATACAGGATTTATACATACCTTGAGGTAGGAGCACCTGGGATGAAGTTAATTGTTTTTAAAAGGTAAAATAAATATATATCTATTTGTACAGATGGGTAAACTAGAACAATCAATGTCAAGTGTCTTCAAAGGGCAATACTGTAGATATATGGTAGTGGTACCTAATGGGCACTTTGTAGTTCATTGTTTATTGGTCAACTGAAACAATCATGGTAGCCGTTCCAAGTGTGTCCTCAATTCATCCTTGATGTCTTTGATTCCATAGCAATGGTGTTAGAATTGCCTGAGATAATGTGAAGGCTTTTCTTCAATCTCTTATCTATTCATTGTTTACATATATATATACCAGGTACATAATGTTATTAATGTACTGTATACTGTATAAAATCTTGTGTAATTTGCTACAGTAAAATCTTGTGTAATGTGCTACAGTAAAATCTTGTGTAATGTCTTACAGTAAAATCTTGTGTAATGTGCTACAGTAAAATCTTGTGTATACTGTCCTACAGTAAAATCTTGTGTAATGTCCTACAATTAAATCTTGTGTAATGTCCTACAATTAAATCTTGTGTAATGTGCTACAGTAAAATCTTGTGTAATGTGCTACAGTAAAATCTTGTGTAATGTCCTACAATTAAATCTTGTGTAATGTGCTACAGTAAAATCTTGTGTAATGTCCTACAGTAAAATCTTGTGTAATGTGCTACAATTAAATCCTGTGTAATGTCCTACAATTAAATCTTGTGTAATATGTCCTACAGTAAAATCTTGTGTAATGTGCTACAGTACAATCTTGTCTGAATTAAAGCATTAAGCACTGAATTTAAGCAGTAAACACTATCACACAATCTATCTGGAGCACTACATATAATCATAAATTATTCTCTTTCATTTTGATTGTGATATCTACAATACAGCTCATGCAGGATTAAAAACTAGAGATAAAACTTCAAAAGTATCATCAATTTCGGAAATAATAATGATATTTGCTCACAAAATTCCAATCACTGTAAAACTTGTGTATTTGGGTTTTTTTACTGACCAAACTGCAGCATGAATATTCATACATATGCATCTGATCAATCCTTATAAGGAAATGAAATGTCCAAACCTTTTTTGATTGCTATACTATGTAATGAAGTGTAATTAAACTTCTGTGGTCTTGTAGTAATGCGGGATTATGTATACTCGTAATCTTATTTGCTAAGTTAAACTTCTGTACATACTGTACCATTAAGTCTGGCCAGTGGCTTAACTTAGAAGTTAAAAGGAACCGTAAAATTTGGCTAATAAGAACAGGAACAGAAGTGTCCTTTGTAACTGAAAATAGACCAGCATGTGTAGGTCTGCTTTATTTCTGGTATTGGTCAAACATGTTGAAGAGGTGTATTTCTAGAATGGGAAAGTTAATGTTGTAGTTTTACTTTTTACCATTAATTCCTGTTAGCTGATCACATTATTTAGGGTTTGGTGATGGACAGGGAAGATTTGATTACAACATCAGTGTTTTGAGATAGAGATCTGATGTAGTTATATGCAGTGTCTTAAGTTACGGGGTAGTTCTAACCCAAGCAAGCCCAGGGGAAAATCAAAAGGCCTGTTGTGTCGATTGCTAAGGGGACCTTGAAGAAACTAAACTCAATCTGCTGTCCCTATTGCTTATAACTCCTAATTTGACATATGGATATTTGTTATCACCATGGTACCTCATAATTATAGTGTTGGATGTTTTGTATAGGAGTGCATTGCTACTTATAGTATTGGATATGTTGTGGTATACAGCGTTGGTTTTGGTAGCATTTAGGAAGTTCTGCATCTAAATGGCCGGATTGGTTGAGTGGTTAACACTCCGGCCTTCCACACAGGCGGCCGGGGTTTGATCCCCGAAGTCGTCGTACGCATGGAATATTCAGAGAAAGTGTTTTTCTCCAGCCAACACAACTCCAACAACCCAGGTGGGGTATAAAATGGTCTGGCGTGGATGTTGCATTATCTGTGCTGTGGCATTCAAGTGAGGTGGCACTATAAATGATACCATTGAAAGTACGGTCCCACTACAAACAGAACACAATACATCTCCAGCACACACGCAGGCATCCACACATAGGGAGATATTAGCCAGGTGGTATAGGTAACTCAGCTCCTGCGAATTCCTCAAAATTGTTTTGATTAATGTATATATATGCTAATTGTATTCATTGTATTAAATTGTATACATATAGACTATGTACTGTAAAGCGCTTTAGAGTGGCTTATGTTGGCTAGATAGGGCGCTATCAAATGTTGTACTTTTATTTATTTATTTATCTAGTCTGTGGTGATTGTGTTAGAAAGTTCTAGTATGAAGTGGGTTTGTATTACCTATTCATTATGTAGATATGTTTTGTGTTAGGGTGTTCTATAATTTTGTAGTTTGCTAGTTACACTTCCATTGACCAGGTAGCTCAATCGGTTACAGTGATAGCAAATCAATCTGAAGTCCAGGGTTCAAATCTTGGTCTGGTCCTGTTATATTTTTATACTCGGGACACCTTTGTTGATTATATTTTGTTTCTTACATCTTTATTGATTTTCAGAAATGTCCCGCAAGATATGATTTTCTTTTCAGAAATGATTTATCATGACTTAAGTCATGCGGTAAAAACAGTTTCCAATACTTATAGTAACAGCTTTTGGCAGTCATGGTATGGAGATCCTTAAGTTCTTATATGATTGATCACAGTATGGAGTAAGTGGTTTTGAGGGTTCAGTATCTAGTGTGTGGTATATATATACATATATATTAGTTCCATGTCTCCTGTTGAGTCTTTTGTAATTATCGTATATCTTTGTATATATATATAATATATATATATATTTGATAGTAAATTGTAATAAAATCCTCTGATATCAGTGTTGTCACACGTTCTGTATTCCTTCAATTATACAGATCAGAATGGGACTTTATATATACATTTAATATCAATTAATCTAATGTGTTGTCAATGTCGATGGTGGATTTAAATGCATAGTACCCTACAACTAGTACATTCACAAGTGAACATGGTCTATACAGCCTGGAAATAACCATGTCAGCAAGACTTTGGCCACCATTGACTGTGATTTGTAGATATTGTGGGGTCTGTCAGTTCTCAGTAGAAAACCTGTCAGATAGTCATATACATTTATCAGATCTGATCAAGTCTGATAGTAGTGTCTAGATCTGCACAGTTTAAACGTAGGGTTTTAGAGTGAGGCAATCTCGCTGTGGTTCATGTATTTCTTTAGTGAGAAAGCTTCAAGGGTGTATATAATGGCTATTTCATGCCTGGCTTCTCTGGTCTTGGCAAAGCCAGATTAGTAAGCATTTAATCCTGTCTATAGTTGTTCAAACGGCTAGGAATTCAGGTCACATGTTAGGGTTGTATTTATGACAGGTTGTCATTGTGTTTATCACTGGTTATATTAGTACTTAGTACTGGAGTGAAACGGACAGGTGTATGTAGGCGATAAACAATCAAGAATGCTTGAAAGTTAAAATAAAGAATCCCTCCCAAGGGCCAATAGCTAGGTGACAGAAGTCAGGACAGTTTGACAGTTGAATTGATAGACAATTGTATGTCTACATATGTGTATGAACAAAGGACATGCATCACACATCTGAGGATGACAATGTGATGTCTAGACCATCATACATCTGAGGATGACATTGTGATGTCTAATACCATCACACATCTGAGGATGACATTGTGATGTCTATTACCATCATACATCTGAGGATGACAATGTGATGTCTAAGTCCATCACACATCTGAGGATGACATTGTGAAGTCTAAGACCATCATACATCTGAGGATGACCATGTGATGTCTAAGACCATCACACTTCTGAGGATGACAATGTGATGTCTAAGAACATCATACATCTGAGGCTGACATTGTGATGTCTAAGACCATCATGCATCTGAGGATGACATTGTGATGTCTAAGATCATCATACATCTGAGGATGACATTGTGATGTCTAATACCATCACACATCTGAGGATGACATTGTGATGTCTATTACCATCATACATCTGAGGATGACAATGTGGTGTCTAAGACCATCCAACATCTGAGGATGACCATGTGATGTCTAAGACCATCACACATCTGAGGATGACATTGTGATGTCTAAGACCATCATACATCTGAGGATGACAATGTGGTGTCTAAGACCATCAAACATCTGAGGATGACCATGTGATGTCTAAGACCATCACACATCTGAGGATGACAATGTGATGTCTAAGAACATCATACATCTGAGGATGACATTGTGATGTCTAAGACCATCATGCATCTGAGGATGACATTGTGATGTCTAAGACCATCACGCATCTGAGGATGAAATTGTGATGTCTAAGGCCATCATACATCTGAGGATGACATAGTGATGTCTAAGACCATCATGCATCTGAGGATGACATTGTGATGTCTAAGACCATAGGATGACATTGTGATGTCTAAGTCCATCATACATCTGAGGATGACAATACAATTTCTCAGACCATCATACATCTGAGGATGACATTGTGATGTCTAAGAACATCATACATCTGAGGATGACAATGTGATGTCTAAGACCATTATACATCTGAGGATGCATACATTGTGATGTCTAAGACCATCACACATCTGAGGATGACAATGTGATGTCTAATACCATTATACATCTGAGGATGACATTGTGATGTCTAAGACCATTATACATCTGAGGATGACATTGTGATGTCTAAGACCATCACACATCTGAGGATGACATTGTGATGTCTAAGACCATTATACATCTGAGGATGCATACATTGTGATGTCTAAGACAATCACACATCTGAGGATGACAATGTGATGTCTAAGACCATCATACATCTGAGGATGACAATGCAATGTCTAAGACCATAATACATCTGAGGATGACAATGCATTGTTTAATACCTAATATCACACATAGAAATGATAACATTCAGCAATGTCTCAGAATTTTGCACATTGAAAGATGGCATATTGGCATGTCTGAGAACATTAGCGTATACAATGTTAAAATTTAATGAGACCACTACCAGGACAATAGACGTGAAGCCACTGTTAAATTAAATGATACATTATACATATATTTCTCTGGGCTCTACAGATACTGATCAATATAAGAAGATTAAAGTTACATGTGATCGTCTTGAGTAGACCAAGCTGAGACAGACTTGGGAAAGCTCTCAGACGTAGGCTATTACAACTCGAAAATGTTTCCTTGGGTACAGCTCATATCATGTTTCTAAAACAAAGCACTGTTAGTTTGTTATTTTCTCTATCTGGAAACAGAATGATCTTTTCTACCACTTAAACAAAACTGAGCCTTTGAAGTGTTCAAGAAGGTTAGATTCTTTGATGTTGGGTGAATGTTTATTATTTACTGAGATATTCCACCCTGAGTTAGTACTCTGCTATAAGATCAATTGGGTTTTTCAGACCATAACTTAAATCATGCGAAAATCTGTAGCTGAACACATGAAACTTCAAATACATTACCCAAACAGAAGGCAACAATTGTATTGAATTTGGGTTGAATTGTCAAAGGTAAAGGTCACTGTCAGGGAATTGGTACTTTAAACTGCCTTCTAGACAGCAAGCTGGATAGCTTTTACGCTACACAATAAGTATCAAAGACATTAGCCATGTGATGGCCAGGAGCCTATGGTCAATTGTAAGCATGATTGCTTTTGGTTTTGCCAATTTTGCCAAATATCCCAGACTTAGTCTTGTTGATATCAGAGAAGATGTCTACCAACAAATTATCCGACTTCAGATAAAACCTTTTGGAATCAGAAGCTCTGTTCAACATTGATACACAAGAAATATTTATTTGCTTCCTTGCTTTCATTTTTATGCTGTGGCGCCTCGTCCGTCGTCAATATTTTACTTTAAATGACTTCTTCTTAATAACCAAAATGCCTAGGGTGATGATATTTGGCCAGAAGCAAACTGGGATGAAGGGCTAAAAAGTTTGTCAAAATGAATGACCTTCACCCATTTTAAAGGTCACAGGGGTCAAATGTGTTAAAAACTTTAAACATAAACTGCTCAGGGAGACGATATTTGACCAGTAGCATGCTGGGGTAAAGGGCTATCAAGTTTGTTCAAATAAATGACCTTCACCTATATTCAAGGTCGCAGGGGTCAAATATGTTAAAAACATTAAACAACTTCTTCTGAATAACCAAAATGCACAGGGTGATGATGTTTGGCCAGTAGCATGCTGAGATGAAGGGCTACCAAGTTTGTTCAAATGAATGACCTTCACCCATATTCATGGTCACAGGGGTCAAATATGTTAAAAACTTTAAACATCTTCTCCTTGCTAACCAAAAAGCCCAAGGTGATGATATTTGGCCAGTAGCGTGCAGGAGTAAAGGGCTATCAAGTTTGTTCAAATGAATGACCTTCACCCATATTCAAGGGACAGGTTTCAAATTTGTTAAAAATTTAAACAACTTCTTCTGAATAACCAAAATGTCCAGGGTGATGATATTTAGTCAGTAGCATACTTGGATCAAGGGCTACCAAGTTTGTTTAAATGTATGACCTTGAATCATATTCAAGATCACAAGGAGCAAATATGTACAAAATATTTAAAGAACTTGTTCTGAATAACCAAAAGGCTCAGGATGTTGATAGTCAATAGCATGCTGGGATCAAGGACTACTATGTTTGTTAAAGTAAATGACTTTGACTTATATTCAAGGTCACAGGGGTCAAATTTGTTTAAAATCTTTAAACGACCTCTTCTGAATAACCATGGGTCCCAGGATGTTGATACTTGCAAGTTGCATCCTGAGATGAAAGGCTATAAAATTTGTTCAACATAATTATGACTTTGTTCGACTTTCAATCACAGGGTTGAAATGTTTAAAAAAAAAAATACAGTTGTGGGAACGCACAGCGTTACACGATGTGCGGTGTGCGCACGATGTGTGCACGGTGTGTGAACAGTGTCTGCACGATGGGCGAACGATAAAAAGCTGGACGATCATTGCTTGCGCACATCTGTGCGCACGATGGACGGACGCTGTGCGATAACAATCGTGGTTGGTGTAAATTAAGGAATGCCTTAACAATTTATACGGTTTTGTGTTTAAACATATTAACTTGATGTTTACGTATGTTTCTATATCCTAGCAACATCTATAAACTTATCCTTCTGTCTATACATTCTTATATTTAGAAATTGTGTTTTCTCTGTTTTTAAACAAACCTAATCGACACATGTAAAATTACAACACAATCCCTTATACAGGTAAAAATAACCACTTTGTACATGTACCTGGACCGTAGTTTTCTCCCCGCCTGGGGCACTTACGTAACTCGCCGGAAAACAAACGTTGGGGGTGTGAAAATCCAGGTGAAGGGGAGCTATAGGCAAACGAATGCAAATAACAAATATCGGATACTATTCATTACGGTCAAACGGTCAAACGGTATCGCAAATCAGCTCTGTGTGTCAGGCACTGGTCAGGTAGAACTCCGGACACTCATAACATTGTTATTTACCTGTTCTATTACCTTGGAGCCAAACCCATTCTTGACGGCCTAACAGTCGCTGTAATACTGTGTAACATGCATTGTGAAATTGTATAATCTTTATTATTGTGATGAGAAATTACAGATATATACACAGTGTACATTATCGTACACAAGCCTTCCGTATTTTTGTCATTCCGTAATTTTGATCTAAAAATGATACCAAATTGCACAGTTGTGAGGAGAGAATCGCTCAACGGGGCAAACGATTGCTTAATCGCACAGTTGTGCGCACCATATGTGGACGATGTGCGGACGGTGTGTGAACGATGTATGCATGGTGTGCGCACGCTATTTTTGGTGGGTTGTGCGGACCCACAACTGTAACAGGCTCTTTTGAATGAATTTTAATCATAAATACTGATATTTTCCCTGTAGCTTTATTTTAGATCACTTTTAAGGTTACAAATGTGAGATTTATACCAGGTGAGCGATGCAGGCCCATTGGGCCTCTTGCTAGTTGATTTGCTGAGAAGGGATAGTTAGCCCCTTGTCCATTCCCAGGGTTTGGGTGAGAGGGTGCCGACATATAGGATGGCACTCATTTGGTTCACCCTTCCATCCCTATTCTGTCTGCTTTTTTGTCCGGGTTTAATGTACTCGCAACAGCCAGGGTCATATGAGGACGGCCATGGAAGAGTGTGGAGTACAAGAAGTAGGTCACTGTGACCTTGACCTTTGACCTTTTTGAGTTTTTCCAGGGCATATCTGCATGAAGTTGTAGTGTGAGATTTTTGCTATCTTTGCTATACAAACACAATATTATAATAAATATATGATACAAGACTAAAAGAATCAGGTGTATGCAGCAGTTTGGAAAAGGGATAATCAGGTTCATACTTTGAAGTTTAGACCTACCTAAAGCTAGTTGCATCCTATGACTTGTTTGGAATAAGGATTTGTGTAAACAAGGTAAATAATAGAAATTGTAGAAATCAGAGTTGATTCAAATGTCATCTATAGGTTCAACTACTGCAGTCATTATTTATGCAGAAAAGTTTTTACTGAACAATTTCAAATCTATAAAGAGTCCTGTTTGGCGGTGTACTTGAATTTAGAAGTTATCTATTGGAGATAAATTGTATTCATAGCTTAATTGAACTGCTTTGCAATCTAGATGCGTTGTACATGTATTTCATTTTAGAAAGTGTCTGTTAATAAGCAGAAATAAAAAAATATATCAAGTTCTTCAGATGATTTCATTAATATAAACTGACTTTTTGTTTTCAGAGATTGACGTTTTCAGTCAACTAGCTGCCGGGGCAAAAATCCTACTGTTGCCTTTGGAATTGACACATAGGTTCAGTTCATAATTGTCCAATTTCTCTTTTTTAGTTGATGTCTCTCTTTGATGATTTAATGAAAAGAATGGATGAATTAAAGAAGGCCAATGATAACATGAAGAATCAGCTTGATGGGGTGAGTAGTTTTAACTGCTACTTGTTTAAGTTGTAGTATACCCTGTATCGGTAAATAGAATATTTTTTTTGTAGAAAGTAAGTAGCCATACAAATTCACAAAAAGAAGCAATCTTCCGTGCCATTTTGTTTCACACTAAGAGTCTTATGTTGGATGAATTGATCCTCTGTAGGATCTGACATTTTCATCTGGACTGTTTACATAGAGATCATGAAGATAATACAATATTGAAGGTCTGTCCTTTGCAGCACTAAGGATCTTGATTTAGGTGTTGACTTCCTAGAATTTCTCAGAATTGTATGACTAACTGAGATATCATACACTCGTGTCTATGCTATGGTAGTTCAGTGTGGCAACACAATATCTGTTATATGATCCTATTTTTGTAGTTTAGACAACATCTCAAACTAAGATAAAAGGTGTGTACTTAATAGATTATCTTTTATAGTGTTTCATAATATGTTTGGTCTGTACATGAATATTCTGTTCCATTGTTAAGGGAGTTCTATCTTAATGATATATATATCAATACAGTTATATTAAAAGGGGGGCGTTGTTCACAATACATGTAAGTTTGATTTAAATGAGTTATTGATATTCAAGTTAAGTATGATCACTATTACCTAAATACATGTATTATAATTGATATAAACATCTGTGCATGGGAGTGATGAAACCTACAGCAGGTATGGGTATTATGAAATATATAGCGGGTTTGGGAGTGATGAAACCTACAGCAGGTATGGGTATTATGAAATATATAGCGGGTTTGGAAATGATGAAACCTATAGCGGGTTTGGGAATAATGAAACCTATAGGGGGTTTGGGAATTATGAAACCTTAAGCGGGTTTGGGAATTATGAAATCTATATAGCAGGAATGGGAATGATGAAACCTATAGTGGGAATAGGAGTGATAAAAAATATAGCAGGTTTGGAAATGATGGTTTGGGTATAATGAAACATCTAGGTTTGGGTATGATGAAACATCTAGGTTTGGGAATGATGAAACATATAGCAGGAATGGGAATGATGAAACCTATAGTGGGAAGTGAAATGATGAAACCTATAGCAGGTATTGAAATGATGAAACCTATAGCAGGTATTGAAATGTTGAAACCTTATAGCAGGTATTGAAATGATGAAACTTATAGTGAATATTAAAATGATGAAACCTATAGTGGGTGTTGAAATGATGAAACCTATAGCAGGTATTGAAATGATGAAACCTATAGTGGGTATTGAAATGATGAAACCTATAGTGGGTATTGAAATGATGAAATCTATAGCAGGTATTGAAATGATGAAACCTATAGTGGGTAATGAAATGATGAAACCTATAGTGGGTATTGAAATGATGAAACCTATAGTGGGTATTGAAATGATGAAACCTATAGCCGGTATTGGAATGATGAAACCTATAGCAGGTATTGGAATGATGAAACCTATAGCAGGTATTGGAATGATGGTATGGGAGGGATGAAACCTATAACAGTTTTGGGAATGATGGTATGGGAGGGATGAAACCTATAGCAGTTATGGGGGTGATGAAACCTATAGCAAGTATTGGAATTATGATAACCTATAGCAGGTATGGGAGTGATGAAACATAGCAGGTATGGAAATGACTGTATGGGTATAATGAAACCTATAGCAGATTTGGGAAGGATGAATTTATAGCAGGTATATGGAATTGATTAAATGTATAGTAGGTATGGGAGTAAGGAAGCTTACAACATTTATGGAATAAATCTGAATAAAAGTTTTGTGAAGGAACAAAAAATATCATTTTTCATATTATTCATTTTCTATATTTTTTCCAGCTGAACTTAGATGACATCCTGTCAAGGCTGAATGATTTGGAAAATAATGTCGTAAGTATTTGATTAAGATGAATATCATGTGATGCACTTTTTATACCCACCATGACCCATACTCATTACCAAGAAAACACAACCTAAAATATTGGCGCTTCCTTAGAAACGAAAGCCGGAAGAGATACATGTCACTGGGGACCATTTCAAAACTGGAAAAAAATCTTTTTTTTTTTTTTTTTTTTTTTTTTAAATTTCAGTTGAAAGCTTTTTAACTTGCACTGTCAGCTTTAAGTATGACTTATAATATTTATATTTGAGTATGAACCCACTTAGTATAAAGACACAGTATAAACACTCATATGAACATACTAAGTTAAAATAGTATGAACTCATTTAGTATGAACATATTTAGTATGAACATACATTATGAACAAATTCAATACGAACACTTAAATATAATATAAAAATAATATAAACTTTATTTATTTTGCAACATTTATGAATCAAGTTATTACAACTTATATTAATCACTCTTGTTAGTCTGGATATAAGCATGCCGGGGGAAACCGGGGAAACCCCACATGGTCAGGCGAATGCGATATCCACTTCGCCACCCGACTACCCATAAAGGCACTTAATGTAACTACAATTAAATCAAAGTTTAGCTCATAGCTGAAGTCCATATTTCAACAAGAAATTATTTCCTGAACATCAAACTACATTATCAGGTGTACATGTACATACGTGTGTAAATAGTGATTTCTTTTGTTCCCTAGGTTTGTTATAAACATGTTATACTGAAGTTATTCCTTACATACCTGTACATTGGTAAGGTTGACTTACTTATACCATCTATGATATCATTAACTCATGTATCTTATAGACCCCAGGCAAAGCCCCTAAGTACAAAGTCAAGGTAACTTACCATGTTGTAGTTTCTATATTTGTACATATTTGATGTGTTAAATGTTTGAACTTTGTAACACTGAGTTGTATTGTAAGAGGTAATGCTATGTGTCTATCACCATAGATATGGCACTGACTCGTACAAGCACACCCACCGATGACACCAGTTTGCAGTCATATATACTCATGTATCACCTTTATAGACTGAAATTTTCTATTAGCATATTGTTGAATAAGGTATCATACTTCATTGATTTTGTTTGTGTCTGCACTGGTATATAATATTGATCTTGGTTTAGGTCTCTATGTTCACATATCTCAATCAATTTTAGAACACTAGCTCTATGTATATTTGCCTATACATTGTAGCCTCACAAACTATCATATAATATCACATCACATTTTAGATGTGATTCTCTAGATCTATGCTGCATATGTCATTATTGTATAACTATACATTTAACATTCGTGTACATATTGTTTCCACTTTTAAATGATTGGAAGCACTCCTACTCCACAAATCCTGTACCTGTAAATTATACATACAACTGGTATAGACAACCATCCGTTCAACTATTTTCTGCTGACATGTGGTCATACACTGTAAAATATTTGTGTGTAATTTGCATGAAATTCAAATTAGAATTTTTTTCAGTGATATATAGAATTCTAGATCTTATATCCAGAATGTTTCTTGATTCTTTACAAAGACTACCCATGATGGTTCATTCTCAAAACATTTTGATTCTTAGTTATTCGTTTTTCAAAATAGAATGCTTTTAAAGTACTATTTAAACCATTTTCTGATTGTGTACCAATTTAGGTAGCGTACCAATTGTGGTAGTGTAACGTTACAATAACTAGAAAGAGTGACAACGAGATTAATGGTGTCTTGATAGAGTAACCAACAGATTAATGGTGTCTTGATAGAGTAACCAACAGATTAATGGTGTCTTGATAGAGTAACCAACAGATTAATGATGTCGAAATAATGGGACACACAGATAAGTAGTGTCTAAATATTGGGACAACCAGATAAGTAGTGGCTTGATGGTGGGGCAACCAGATTAGTAGTGGCTTGATAGTGGGGCAACCAGATTAGTAGTGGCTTGATGGGGGGACAACCAGATTGGTAGTGGCTTGATTGTGGGACAACCAGATTAGTAGTGGCTTTATAGTGGGACCACCAGATTAGTGGAAGCTTGATAGTGAGACAACCAGATTAGTGGAAGCTTGATAGGGGGACAACCAGATTAGTAGTGGCTAGATAGTGGGACAACCAGATTAGGAGTGTCTAGATAGTGTGACAACCAGATCAGTAGTGTCTAGATAGTTGGACAACCAGATTAGTAGTGGCTTTATAGTGGGACCACCAGATTAGTGGAAGCTTGATAGTGGGACAACCAGATTAGTAGTGTCTAGATAGAGTGACAAACAGATTAATGATGTCGAAATAATGGGACACACAGATAATTTGTGTCTAAATAGTTGGACAACCAGATTAGTAGTGTCTAGATAGTGGGACAACCAGATTAGGAGTGTCTAGATAGTGGGACAACCAGATTAAGTAGTGACTAGATAGTGGGACAACCAGATTAGTATTGTCTAGATAGAGTGACAAACAGATTAATGATGTCGGAATAATGGGACACACAGATAATTTGTGTCTAAATAGTTGGACAACCAGATTAGTAGTTTCTGGATAGTGGGACAACCAGATTAGTAGTGGCTAGATAGTGGGACAACCAGATTAGTAGTGTCTAGATAGTGGGACAACCAGATTAGTGGAAGCTTGATAGTGGGACAACAAAATTAGTGGTGGCTTGATAGTGTGACATCTAGATTAGTTGTTGCTTGAAGGTGTGACAACCAGATTAGTGATAGCTTGATGGTGGGACAACCAGATTAAAAAAATGGCTTGAAAGTGGGACAACTAGCTTGGTTGTTGCTTGAAAGTGGGACAACCATTAAGTTGGTGGCTGGATAGTGGGACAACCAGATTAGTGTTGGCTGGATAGTGGGACAACCAGATTAGTGGTGGCTGGATTGTGGGACATCCAGATTAGTGGTGGCTGGATAGTGTGACAACCAGATTAGTGGTGGCTGAATAGTGTAACAATCATATTAGTGGTGGCTGGATAGTGTAACAACCAAATTAGTGGTTGCTAAATAGTGTAACAACCAGATTAGTGTTGTCTGGATAGTGTGAGAACCAGATTATTGGTTTCTAGATAGTGTAACAACCAAATTAGTGGTGGCTGAATAGACTAACAACAAGATTAATTAGTGGTGGCTAGATAGTGTGAGAACCAGATTATTGGTTTCTAGATAGTGTAACAACCAAATTAGTGGTGGCTGAATAGACTAACAACAAGATTAATTAGTGGTGGCTAGATAGTGTGAGAACCAGATTATTGGTTTCTAGATAGTGTAACAACCAAATTAGTGGTGGCTGAATAGACTAACAACAAGATTAATTAGTGGTGGCTAGATAGTGTGAGAACCAGATTATTGGTTTCTAGATAGTGTAACAACCAAATTAGTGGTGGCTGAATAGACTAACAACAAGATTAATTAGTGGTGGCTAGATAGTGTGAGAACCAGATTATTGGTTTCTAGATATTGGGAAAACCAGATTAGTGGTGGCTTGATAGTGTGACAACTAGATTATTGGTTTCTAGATATTGGGAAAACCAGATTAGTGGTGGCTAGATAGTGTGAGAACCAGATTATTGGTTTCTAGATATTGGGAAAACCAGATTAGTTGTGTCTGATAGTGTGACAACTAGATTAGTTGTGTCTGATAGTAGTTGCTAGATTAGGAATACCCAGCCATAACTGCAAATATGTTGAATTTACTCAAAATCAACTTCAGGCCAAAAACACTCAAAACAACTTAAAATATATGAGGAATCATTTCTACTGCTTTTGACCTTGAGTTTAGAAATAATTTTGATTGAAGTATCTGATAAAAAAGAATTGTATAGTTCTTGAAATATAATATTTGTTTTTCAACTCGCTGTTATAAGAGTGCCAGGGAGAATGGTCAGTACCATGGGGACTGGTAACTTCTATACTAGCTGTCTCTGATTCATCAACAAAGAAATTGCCCAGAGGCGTGTTGATACCAGTATCATTTTCCAATCTGTTGTCTAATGAAATTTGAATGGAAACTCTTCCATAAACAGTAATGAATAATATTTTGTCCGGGTATAATTGATCTGAAGAGGTTTGTTTTTTTGGGGGATTAAATTGGTGATCAATCTGGCACTGCACTGTACAGATATTTCTAACAAATCAATTTGTAGCAATTAGGCGGAGCTGTCAAAAGGCAATGTCGTGTCACTTGATTCCTGGACTTTGATAGGTAGATACATCTATATTGTGGTGACAGTAAACACTAGCTAGATATTAGCGTGTACTTATTGCCCGTACACAGACAAAATTCATTAATAATGCAAATCTCCATCACATGTCATTCACAAAACAATCATCATCAAACTGCCATGTTGTCCGTTATAAAAGTTATTATATATAGATGTTAATATTGATTGTAATGATGTTGCAGAAAGACCTAAACGAGAAGTTTGGCACCCTCCCGTCAGCAGAAGAGCTCGCTACGTTTGTCACCTGGCCTGGCCTAGAGGATGCATTGAAAGGCGTCAAGCGTGACTGGGAAAGTCTTCAGCAGCAAGAGCGCGTCGTCATAGAGATGTCTAGTCAGACAGAACCAGTAAGTGTCATGGCTAACTACACGTCGGTACCAGCAAACTAATACACTAATCTCACATAAAACCAGCCAATAAATGTTTAATAAATGTTTACAAACAGTTTGTTTGGGATTGTGGGTCTACGTAGTTATGGCTAACAAACTACTGCAGTGTAGGAATTTCAACCCACTTAACAGGTGATCACCAGGCCTGATTTAACACACCCATGTTTAATGTTAATTAAATTATATCAAGTAATGTTCTAAATTAAAATTCAATTGATTTTAAGTTTGTTAATCAAATCCCAGTTTATATAAGATGGTAGGAGCTTGCAGACCTATGTTCATGCTTAGTCATAAAATTTGTCTGTAAGAGTATAAAGACTTAAGAAGTTTATACACACCTTCAGCAGAACTTGTATAATTAGCTTAGGCTGAAAATCAATCCTTTCCTAATTATATTCAGGCAATTGTGTTCCTTATTCAAAACCAAAATTATATTATTACACATATACAGTCATTATCAACAAAATGTTTTAAAAAGATGGTGTACATTTTCTAATTGAAAATTAAGTAGACCTGTTGCAGTAATTATGTCGACCTGAGGCAGGTCAAATCCTTGTACAGCCCTAACAAAACACCAGGTCAAATCCTTGTACAGCCCTAACAAAACACCAGGTCAAATCCTTGTACAGCCCTAACAAAACACCAGGTCAAATCCTTGTACAGCCCTAACAAAACACCAGGTCAAATCCTTGTACAGCCCTTTAACAAAACACCAGGTCAAATCCTTGTACAGCCCTTTAACAAAACACCAGGTCAAATCCCTGGTCTTTTGACAAATTACCAGTTCAAATCTCTGTGTACAGCCTTGTGACAAATTACAAGTTCAAATCCCTGTACAGCCTTGTGACACAATACACGGTTAAATTCCTATAAACCCTTGTGACAAAATACACGGTCAAATTCCTGTACAGCCTTGTGACAAAATACTCCCTCAAATTCCTGTTCACCCTTGTGACAAAATACACGGTAAAATTCCTATACACCCTTGTGACAAAATACACGGTCAAATTCCTGTACAGCCTTGTGACAAATTACCAGTTTAAATCTCTGTACAGCCTTGTGACACAATACACGGTCAACTTCCCTGTACAGCCTCGTGACAAAATACACGGTCAAATCTCTATACAATCTTTGACGAAATACCAGTTCAAATCCCTGTACAGCCTTGTGGCAAAATTCTCCCTCAAATTCCTGTACAGCCTTGTGACAAAATACACGGTCAAATTTCTGTACAACCTTGTAACAAATTACTAGTTCAAATTCCTATACACCCTTGTGACAAAATACACGGTCAAATTCCTGTACAGCCTTGTGACAAAATACACGGTCAAATTCCTGTAAAGCCTTGTGACAAAATACACGGTCAAATTCCTGTACAGCCTTGTGACAAAATACCAGATCAAGTCCCTGTGCAGCCTTGTGACAAAATACATGGTCAAATCTCTGTACAATTTTTGACGAAATACCAGTTCAAATCCCTGTACAGCCTTGTGACAAAATTCTCCATCAAATTCCTGTACAGCCTTGTGACAAAATACCAGGTCAAATTCCTGTACAACCTTGTGACAAATTACTAGTTCAAATTCCTGTACAGCCTTGTGACAAAATACCAGATCAAGTCCCTGTGCAGCCTTGTGACAAATTACCCGGTCAAATTCCTGTACAACCTTGTGACAAATTACTCCCTCAAATTCCTGTTCACCCTTGTGACAAAATACACGGTAAAATTCCTATACACCCTTGTAACAAAATACACGGTCAAATTCCTGTACAGCCTTGTGACAAATTACTAGTTCAACTCCCTGTACAGCCTCGTGACAAAATACACGGTCAAATCTCTATACAATCTTTGACGAAATACCAGTTCAAATCCCTGAACAGCCTTGTGACAAAATTCTCCATCAAATTCCTGTACAGCCTTGTAACAAAATACCAGGTCAAATTCCTGTACAACCTTGTGACAAATTACTCCCTCAAATTCCTGTTCACCCTTGTGACAAAATACACGGTAAAATTCCTATACACCCTTGTGACAAAACAGCCTTGTGACAAATTACCAGTTTAAATCTCTGTACAGCCTTGTGACACAATACACGGTCAACTTCCCTGTACAGCCTCGTGACAAAATACCCGGTCAAATCTCTGTACAATTTTTGACGAAATACCAGTTCAAATCCCTGTACAGCCTTGTGACACAATACACGGTCAACTTCCCTGTACAGCCTCGTGACAAAATACCAGTTCAAATTCCTGTACAGCCTTGTGACAAATTACTAGTTCAAATCCCTGTACAGCCTTGTGACAAAATACACGGTTAAGTTCCTATACACCCTTGTGACAAAATACACGGTCAAATTCCTATACACCCTTGTGACAAAATATACCGTCAAATTCCTGTACAGCCTTGTGACAAAATACACAGTCAAATTCCTGTACAGCCTTGTGACAAAATACCAAAACAAATCCCTGTACAGCCTTGTGACAAAATACCAAAACAAATCCCTGTACAGCCTTGTGACAAATTACTAGTTCAAATCTCTGTACAGCCTCGTGACAAAATACCCAGTCAAATCTCTGTACAATCTTTGACGAAATACCAGGTCAAATCCCTGTACAGTCTTTGAAAAAAAATTCAGGTTTACTCCCTACATAGCCTAGGCCTTTTGACACTAAACCATCATGTCAGATTTTACCTGGAGACACTTGTACATGTTTGCCAAGCTTTCACTTCCCATCCATATGTGACATTTGGTAGGCCTGATTAACTCCAGCATCACTATAAAAGACCATTGATCAGGAGGATGCTATTATACCTGCTACCATTAGTGTGGATGAGAGTATTCATAGGGCCATCAAAGTGTTGTGTCCTTTGTCCAGTCTGGGGAAGATTGTCAGGTCTAATGAGGCTTACACTGGCTATTTCCATATAAAGTTCCAGTGATGTAAATTTTTAGACTTGGAAGTTTCTATTGAAATAGATGGTAATTAAGTAAATGTGTACAGACACACATTTCTTTTACCATTAAGTGTAGTGTGAATATGAATTATTTCAGAGATAGAAATTGACCTCTGAAAGGTATAAGTAATGGATTTTAATATTCAAAGCTGACTCACTACAGCTAATGGTAATCAGACTTCACTGTAGGAAATGCTTGGAACAGGAACCCCAGGGGAGGGCTGTCCAAGGCTGAAATATTAATCAAAACATAGGGGTGGTTTACATCTTCCATTGACTTAGTTTGTAAACGTGTCCCCTGTTGATAAGGCAGCCAATAGTGACCAATATGTTATAGCTGTAGTTTGTGACATAGTGTCCAGCTTGACCGTTGGGTGGACTTGTGACATGTAATGCCAGGAACATAATTGACATGAACGCCCTATCGTGATATATCTGACGCTTTATCACGCTGGTAAAAATCTCATGAATATCTGGGACTTTAATGAACAACAGAAAAGTTTGTTAAGCTTTTCTAGCAAAACCCATGAATATAAGTGATTTAATGTAACAGAAGAGTTGATTTGGCTATTTTGGCTATTTTGGGAACAATTTTTAATTTTACTCATATTGTATGTACCTCTATATAGACTGAATGGTGGTAAGGTCGAAGCATTGTAAAGTGACTGCAGCTGTCCAGGATATTATACAGGGCCTCTTAGCATATCTAAATTACCTCCCTTACTTGATAAGGATTTATAATCTGGACCTGTTTTAATCATGTTCCCAGTGACGTTTCTATGGTATAGTTGTAAGTACTAGCTTATATTAGGTATATTAAATCTGCTATCAACATGTTTAGCAGCTAGGACAAATAAAGGCTGTAACAGATATACAATTTACCCAACAGCTTAGAGGTTAAGGCCCAAACTTCACAGCTTCATGACATGGTCCTTTTAAAACTTGAAAACAATGAACAGCAAATAATTGTTCCAGCTATGACTCAATTTTTTTAACAGGATTTCTGAAAACATGAAAGTATTTCATTATGTCAGAATCTTATCTTTAGATGAATATTTTTAAAATCTACCCAATTCTTTAAAGACAGAATAGAATGCCTTAATAAGATGTTCCAGAATTATGTGAGATCCTTTCTTGTGTTTATCTATATGTGTTTGACCTTCTTTTCTAGCGTAAAAAAAAGGTTTGTATGCATGCATGATTAGGTTGATGTGCACATGATCTAAGGCATGCCAATGTGTTATTTAACATGTCGTCTGTAAATCAGGATATAACAATGAGTCCTGTCAGACTTGTTATGGGAAATTATATATAAAAAAAGGCCTTAAGAAATTGTTTCCTCCAGGTTTTTTTCTTAATTTGCACAGTGTTTTTCATATTTTTGTTGTCATTTTTTTACATTATTGTCAGTGTTTTACAATGTTTGTCACATTTCATAAGTTCCCAACTGGGAAAGTCTGATTTTCTAGTGATATGAACCAATTAAACTTACATAATGGGCTAGCAGAATTATGTCAGTTGATTACTGTTTGAATCATTAAAATGGGAAAACCACTACATCTGAACTAAGCCGTATCTAAGACAGAAATACCTCTTTATTATTGTTACTAGTTACATACATTTTTATTGTAAATCTGTGTAAAATATTTTTATTTGTCATCAAACGAAATAAATTGGTCAACAATATATGTCCATTAGAGTAAGTCTTGCTCCAGAAAGATGGCTTTTGTGTTATCTGAACAGCCTGTGTATTTCAACTGATATAAAATGCTAAACTGTCTTAACCTTTAACCTTTAACCATTTAACATATAGGAATTGAAATCATAAATGTTCACTGGAAAAATTATCATTATGAGGTCGGTCTCAATGCTGTGATCAGTCTTCTCATGTTTTACTAACAATTAAGTGGGAGAGGTTGATTTCGGGATTGATCCGATTATAAATTATATTATTAACCATGATTTTCCTGTGGATTGGATTTCTGAGTTATATTAAAAATAGCAGATTCTTCAGACATGATATTGACATAGGTTATAGATCAGTGTTACATGGGTGTACTAATTACTGCATGTCTACTGTTCACTACCACTACCGATGTGGAACCCTAATGATAGCCAGAGACAGGAAGTTGTCTGCTAGAATTTAATGATTTTATTCCAAAGTGTAGGTTAGATGTAGGGTTTATTGTACCCAGAGGACCAGTGGTTTGAAACATGATCACCTGGTCAATATAATTCCAATCATTACTTCCTGATCGAAACCGTAAGCACAAAGATATCAGAATCTCTGCAATGATTACAATTGATTCCCTAACAGGCTTTGCTTACTCTGCTTATTTTACTTGTAGATTTAACTATCTCAGCTACAGGACAGGCATTATATTTAATTGCTTATTTTACCGGACACAGAAAACAGACTCTAATTTGACTTACCTGTGACCATGTATGACACACCACCATATAGCATGATATATTGCAACATCTTTCTCATCAATTTACTTTGAATGTTCAAATGAAATTTTCAAAATGAAGCATGGCTACATATATCAGAATCAAACCTGTATAATTGTAAATCTTGTGGACTTCTACTGGTGCAGTAACCTTCAGTGTATGAGTCTTGGGCATGTTATCTATCCTTTCTCCAGCACAATTCTGTCATTGTACTTAGAAAAACACTCTAGCAGAAGTCTCACACCTTAGAGGAGTCAATAGTCAGTCTTTATCACACTACAGGGAACAGACGGGTCAGTCTTATCACACTAGAGAGCGGGGACTGGTCAGTCTATATCATACTACAGAGGACTGGTTAGTCTTATCACACTAGAGAGTGGGGACTGGTCAGGCGTTATCACACTACAGGGGACAGACTGGTCAGTCTTATCACACTAGAGAGTGGGGACTGGTCAGTCTTTATCATACTACAGGGGACAGACGGGTCAATCTTATCACACTACAGGGAACAGACTGGTCAGTCTTATCACACTAGAGAGCGGGGACTGGTCAGTCTATATCAT
Source organism: Mizuhopecten yessoensis (assembly GCF_002113885.1). Classification (NCBI taxonomy): domain Eukaryota; kingdom Metazoa; phylum Mollusca; class Bivalvia; order Pectinida; family Pectinidae; genus Mizuhopecten; species Mizuhopecten yessoensis. Next base: position 98,102 of record NW_018404995.1, read on the forward strand.
ACTACAGAGGACTGGTTAGTCTTATCACACTAGAGAGTGGGGACTGGTCAGTCTATGTCATACTACAGAGGACTGGTTAGTCTTATCACACTAGAGAGTGGGGACTGGTCAGTCTTTATCATACTACAGGGGACAGACTGGTCAGTATTTATCATACTACAGGGGACAGACTGGTCAGTCTTATCACACTAGAGAGCGGGGACTGGTCAGTCTATGTCATACTACAGAGGACTGGTTAGTCTTATCACACTAGAGAATGGGGACTGGTCAGTCTTTATCACACTACAGGGGACAGACTGGTCAGGCTTTATCATACTACAGGGGGAAGACTGGTCAGTATTTATCACACTACAGGGGACAGATTGGTCAGTCTTATCACACTAGAGAGCGGGGACTGGTCAGTCTTTATCATACTACAGGGGACAGACTGGTCAGTCTTTATCATACTACAGGGGGCAGACTGGTCAGTATTTATCACACTACAGGGGACAGATTGGTCAGTCTTATCACACTAGAGAGCGGGGACTGGTCAGTCTATATCATACTACAGAGGACTGGTTAGTCTTATCACAGTAGAAAGGGCGGACTGGTCAGTCTTATCACACTAGAGAGGGGGGACTGGTCAGTCTTATCACACTAGAGAGGGCGGACTAGTCAGTCTTATCACAATAAAGAGGGAGGACTGGTCGGTCATTATCACACTAGAGAGGGGGGGGGGGGGCTGGTCAGTCATTATCACCCTACAAGGGACAGACTGGTCAGTTTTATCACACTATAGAGGACTGACTGGCCAGTCTTTATCACACTAGAGAGGGCATACTGGTCAGTCTTTATCACACTAGAGAGGGGGCACTGGTCAGTCTTTATCACACTAGAGAGGGTGGACTGGTCAGTCTTATCACACTGCAGAGGACGGACTGGTCAGTCATTATCACACTATAGAGGACTGACTGGTCAGTCTTTATTACATTAAAGAAAACCGATTGGTCAGTCTTTATCACATTAAAGAGGATGGACTGGTCAGTCTTTATATACAGCAGAAAACACCAGCTTCCTAAAGGGCTAACAGATGTAGACAATGGCACTTGATTCTTATGTGACTGAAAACCTGAATCACAGTACAAATTTAGAAAAAAAATCTTAATTTGTGAATATCTTCGAATTTTTTACAAGTTTAAAAATAATCAACTTTATAATTAGGTAAATGATGAACTGACAGTATGGTACTGTAGTGAAAGGCTGATTTTATTAAATTATGTTTCATCTGAACAGGTGTCCCGACCTGCCTCATCACGTCCCGGTACTCGCATGAGTTCGTCCAGTACTGGACCATCAGAACAACTGTTGGATGTCCTGGAGCACCTCGGAAAGCTCAGTGAATCCCACAATGCCCTACAGAAGAGGGTGGAGGACCTTGAGGTAAGGCTTCAACCAAACCACTCAGTGTAGTTGTTTATGTAATTGTAATATGTCATGTTATAAGCCCTGGGATGTAAAATAGGTTCTGGGCATATTCCTAAATCTGATATGCTACCTAGTGTATACAAGATGGTCTGGGTTATAATATATATGACCTGTATAGTTGTAAATCATTAGAATTGTGGTAGGCTTGTATGTTACTTATTACTGGTAATAATGCTGCAGGAACAATTCTGCTGAACAGTGAATTATGAGCTCGTTTTGCCTAATGGTTAAAATTTGGCTTGTACTCTGACTCCCTGGCTATGTTATTGGGAGTCAGTGATAAGTTTGGCTCATACTCTGACTCACTGGCTATGTTAATGGGAGTCAGTGATAAGTTTGACTCGTACTCTGACTCACTGGCTATGTTATTAGGCGTCAGTGATAAGTTTGGCTCGTACTTTGACTCCCTGGCTATGTTATTGGGAGTCAGTGATAAGTCTGGCTCGTACTCTGACTCACTGGCTATGTTATTGGGAGTCTGTGATAAGTTTGGCTCGTAATCAGACTCACCGACTATGTTATTGGGAGTCAGTGATAAGTTTGGCTTGTACTCCGACTCACTGGCTATGTTATTGGGAGTCAGTGATGAGTTTGACTCGTACTCTGACTCACTGGCTATGTTATTAGGCGTCAGTGATAAGTTTGGCTCGTACTTTGACTCCCTGGCTATGTTATTGGGAGTCAGTGATAAGTTTGACTCGTACTCTGACTCACTGGCTATGTTATTAGGCGTCAGTGATAAGTTTGGCTCGTACTTTGACTCCCTGGCTATGTTATTGGGAGTCAGTGATAAGTCTGGCTCGTACTCTGACTCCCTGGCTATGTTATTGGGAGTCAGTGATAAGTTTGGCTTGTTCTCTGAACCACTGGCTATGTTATTGGGAGTCTGTGATAAGTTTGGCTCGTACTCTGACTCACTGGCTATGTTATTGGGAGTCAGTGATAAGTTTGACTCGTACTCTGACTCACTGGCTATGTTATTAGGAGTCAGTGATAAGTCTGGCTCGTACTCTGACTCACTGGCTATGTTATTGGGAGTCTGTGATAAGTTTGGCTCGTACTCTGACTCACCGACTATGTTATTGGGAGTCTGTGATAAGTTTGGCTCGTACTCAGACTCACCGACTATGTTATTGGGAGTCAGTGATAAGTTTGGCTCGTACTCTGAGTCACTGGCTATGTTATTGGGAGTCTGTGATAAGTTTGGCTCATACTTTGACTCATTGGCTATGGTATTGAAGTCAGTGCTAAGTTTGGCTCGTTCTTGACTCACTGGCTATGTTATTGGGAGTCTGTGATAAGTTTGGCTAATACTTTGACTCATTGGCTATGGTATTGAAGTCAGTGCTAAGTTTGGCTCGTTCTTGACTCACTGGCTATGTTATTGGGAGTCAGTGCTAACTCTTTTGATTGTTCATATTATTTCATAACCATTTTGAAACTGAACAACAGTGATCGAGTGAGATTAAAAAAAAAAAATGTTCATATGTTTGCTTGCGGCCCAGGAGTATTCTAACATTGATATTCTGGGACCCTTAAACTGTACAGCATGCAGACGGCTACCTCTTTGACAATGTGTAGCTGGGGTATCCTAATGGTTAAAATTTGGCTTGTACTCTGACTCACTGGCTATGTTAATGGGAGTCAGTGATAAGTTTGACTCGTACTCTGACTCACTGGCTATGTTATTAGGAGTCAGTGATAAGTTTGGCTCGTACTTTGACTCACTGGCTATGTTATTGGGAGTCAGTGATAAGTTTGGCTTGTACTCTGACTCACTGGCTATGTTATTGGGAGTCAGTGATAAGTCTGGCTCGTACTCTGACTCACTGGCTATGTTATTAGGAGTCAGTGATAAGTTTGGCTCGTACTTTGACTCACTGGCTATGTTATTGGGAGTCAGTGCTAACTCTTTTGATTGTTCATATTATTTCATAACCATTTTGAAACTGAACAACAGTGATCGAGTGAGATTAAAAAAAAAAAATGTTCATATGTTTGCTTGCGGCCCAGGAGTATTCTAACATTGATATTCTGGGACCCTTAAACTGTACAGCATGCAGACGGCTACCTCTTTGACAATGTGTAGCTGGGGTATCCTAATGGTTAAAATTTGGCTTGTACTCTGACTCACTGGCTATGTTAATGGGAGTCAGTGATAAGTTTGGCTCTTACTCTGACTCACTGGCTATGTTAATGGGAGTCAGTGATAAGTTTGGCTCTTACTCTGACTCACTGGCTATGTTAATGGGAGTCAGTGATAAGTTTGACTCGTACTCTGACTCACTGGCTATGTTATTAGGAGTCAGTGATAAGTTTGGCTCGTACTTTGACTCACTGGCTATGTTATTGGGAGTCAGTGATAAGTTTGGCGCATACTTTGACTCACTGGCTATGGTATTGGAGTCATTGATAAGTTTGGCTCGTTCCTTGACTCACTGGCTATGGTATTGGAGTCAGTGATAAGTTTGGCTCCTTCTTGACTCACTGGCTATGTTATTGGGAGTCTGTGATAAGTTTGGCTCGTACTCAGACTCACCGACTTTGTTATTGGGAGTCAGTGATAAGTTTGGCTCGTGGGCTGACAATGGCTATGTTATTGAGAGTCAGTGATAAGTTTGGCTCATACTTTGACTCGCTGGCTATGGTATTGGAGTCAGTGATAAGTTTGGCTCCTTCTTGACTCACTGGCTATGTTATTGGGAGTCAGTGCTAACTCTTTTGATTGTTCATATTATTTCATAACCATTTTGAAACTGAACAACAGTGATCGAGTGAGATTAAAAAAAAAAAATGTTCATATGTTTGCTTGCGGCCCAGGAGTATTCTAACATTGATATTCTGGGACCCTTAAACTGTACAGCATGCAGACGGCTACCTCTTTGACAATGTGTAGCTGGGGTATCCTAATGGTTAAAATTTGGCTTGTACTCTGACTCACTGGCTATGTTAATGGGAGTCAGTGATAAGTTTGACTCGTACTCTGACTCACTGGCTATGTTATTAGGAGTCAGTGATAAGTTTGGCTCGTACTTTGACTCACTGGCTATGTTATTGGGAGTCAGTGATAAGTCTGGCTCGTACTCTGACTCACTGGCTATGTTATTAGGAGTCAGTGATAAGTTTGGCTCGTACTTTGACTCACTGGCTATGTTATTGGGAGTCAGTGATAAGTTTGGCTCGTTCTTGACTCACTGACTATGTTATTGGGAGTCTGTGATAAGTTTGGCTCATACTTTGACTCATTGGCTATGGTATTGAAGTCAGTGATAAGTTTGGCTCGTTCTTGACTCACTGGCTATGTTATTGGGAGTCAGTGATAAGTTTGGCTCATACTTTGACTCACTGGCTATGGTATTGGAGTCAGTGATAAGTTTGGCTCGTTCCTTGACTCACTGGCTATGTTATTGGGAGTCAGTGATAACTCTTTTGATTGTTCATATTATTTCATAACCATTTTGAAACTGAACAACAGTGATCGAGTGAGATTAAAAAAAAAAAATGTTCATATGTTTGCTTGCGGCCCAGGAGTATTCTAACATTGATATTCTGGGACCCTTAAACTGTACAGCATGCAGACGGCTACCTCTTTGACAATGTGTAGCTGGGGTATCATTTGTAGGACCATGCATATTATCATTATACCCTAGTGTCAACTCGTCAGAGAAAAATTCAGATACATAAGTGGTCTGTTATCAATTTAAATGGCTTCTGAGATAGCCATGAACAAATAAGCTTCAGCTTGTTTTTAGCTCACCTAGCCCAAAGGGCCAAGTGAGCTTAACCCATGCTGTAGCGTCCGTCGTCCGTCAACTTTTTCCTTTAAAACGCTACTAGCCCTGAACGGCTCGGATTTTGACCAAATTTGGTCTGGAGCATCAATGGCCAAAGGGTTCTCAGTTTTGTATAAACGGAGGGTATGGGCCCCCTGGGGGCATAGGGGCAGGGCCAAATAGGGGGAAAATAGGTAAATCTTTAAAAATCTTCTTCTTCTTCTCGACCAATAGAAGGATTTTGACCAAATTTGTCCAAGAGCATCTTTGGACAAAGGAGACTCAAGTATAAACGGAGGGTATGGCCCCTCTGGGGGCACAGGGGCGGGGCCCAATAGGGGAAATAGAGGATATTTTTTCTCCTGCTATACAAGAGAAGGGATTTAAACCAAATGCAGTCTGAAGCATGATTAGGGACAAAAGAATCAATTTTTGAATTTTACTGAGGTGTGTGGGCCCCCTTCTTTGGGCCATATGGGTGGGGCCCATTAGGGGAAATAGAGGAAAACATTAAAGATCCTTCTTCTGGTACCATTGAAGGGGTTTTGACCAAATTTGGTCTGAAGCATCATTGGCCAAAGGGTTCTCAGTTTTGTATAAACGGAGGGTATGATCCCCCTGGGGGCAGAGGGACGGGGCCAAATAGGGGAAAAATAGGTAAATCTTTAAAAATCTTCTTCTTCTCAACCAATAGAAGGATTTTGACCAAATTTGTTCTAGAGCATCTTTGGACAAAGGAGTCTCAAGTTTGTATAAACTGAGGTGTGTGGACCCCCTTCTTTGGGGCAGAGGGGTGGGGCCCAATAGGGCAAATAGAGAAAAAATATTTTCCCTTCTGTATAAATGAAGGGATTTAAACCAAATGTGGTCTGAAGCAAGCTTAGGGGAAAAAATCTCCAATTTGTATAAAAAGGTGCATGTGAGGCCCAATAGGGGAAATAGAGGAAAATTGGGACATAACATGGAAACTCATTTTCTTGGTGTCTTTCCCACTAAAACGGATTTATATGTAGTTCTTCTTGCAACTTTGTTTCTTGTACTCCTTTGATAAACCTGAATTGTACTCGGCAGGGGTTTTAAATTGAAAAATAAAATACCAGGTGAGCTATTAAGGCCCCTGGGCCTCTTGTTTATTTCTCCGCTGAAAACTTTCTGATCGAAAAACAATACAAAATGTTCTTCTTCACTAAAATGCATGTCGCATCTTATACTAACTGCTTGTGGTTTTCAGTTAGTTTATCAATCAAAAGTTGTCTTTAGGTGTCTCCTTCCTCAACCTAACTTCCCACAAAAGTCAATACCTGAATTAAAGTTTAAATAAGTTGAATGCATCATGACATTAAATATAACACTTCTGTACTGATTCTGGTTTGTAGGCTGAGATAAAGAATAAGATGGACAAGACAGATCTTGAAAACCTGAGTGAGTAGAAATGTTATTGTTGAAATAAAACATGAATGTGCTGGATTTTCTTGAGCTTTGTCATTTGAAATTGATGTTGATTAGTTATTTATGTTTTATTTATGTTTTTTTGTTTTAGATCTGTCCTCAGACATGCTTGAGCAGCTTGCTAAGCTGAAGGCAGAGCTTGATGCCTTACAACAAGCCAGGGACAAGGTAAGCTCCCAGATCGCGGCTACAATAACTGTGTGTATCTGTATACTAGCCTGCCTAACATTCTCATGTAACAAGACTCAATCATGTATTGCTACTGCTTCAAAATTCATTAACCATGTATAGCTAGTCTCATATAATTACACTGTTAAAGGCTCACAGATAAAGTTCGTTTTTTCATTATTTCACCAAATACTTGTGAATCATGTTTGTAACCATTAGTGTTTGTACTGTATATAACTGTGTTATGCACTTGTGAATATTTAATCAGAGATATATCATTGCACACCTGTATGTAATTGTCATTGATCAATGGCCCAGGGTGTGCATGTCACCATCAGCAATGTAACCATTAACATTCACACGAGAATTACACGAGATAAGCATTATGGTTCCCAGGACAACAATTTAGTAGGGTTCTATGACAACCGTTGTAGAACGATTGTAAAGATTTAGTGCTTCACCGAAACAACATAAGGGTTCTAGGACAAACCTTGTACTAACTCTTAGGGTTTTAAAGATAAAAGTTTATCAATTGAGCATTAGGGAGTTGTATTGGAAACTCTGTACAAACTCAAAGGTTTCTAGGATAAGTATTTCATTATAAGAGTATCATTAGGGGTTCTAGGGCAACCTTTGCACCGATTTTGAAAAATCATAGTTAGGACAAACATTTCACCAATGCTGGAAGGTCCTACACATTAGCATTTGTAACAGTACTAGACAGGGTTAGAATTTCTAGAATTTTGGAGAAGAACTATTTTACCGCTCTTTGTCATCAAGAAAATAGGAGAAATTTCAATTGGGGAAAACAAATATCCAAATGTGTTATACCACCTATGTACATCAGCCTCCTAGGTTCCTGGACAATACTTTTATATTGATGTTACCAGTCCTGTATTTTATATACACATGAATCTAACCTGCACTCCCTTTCTCTCTCCTATCTCCTATCTTGCCATTCTTAAGGCCATCAAGTTCAAGACAGGTAAGCGAAGTGGTAAGATTGGCCCATTGTCTGAGTCGGATGAGAGTAGTAGTGGAGGTGAGACAACAGAGACAGACAGTCAAGAGGAGCTTGAAGAGCTCAATAAACACGAACTCACGGCCATTGCCATAGACGCCCTGTCTAACAAGGTAACAGTGATGGAGGACCGACTCAAGGTGTTCCAGGATATGATGATGGATGATAGCGCCTACCAAAGTGATGTCACTGACCTGCGGTCATGGCTCACTGGTATGGAGCAGAGACCAGACCCATTGGCAGACCTTGAAATGACCACCAGCGAGAATGATATCACTCCCAAACCTCCCAGTCCGAAGGTATCTACTTCCGTAGAGAAAACACCAGTCAAAGCTGAAGAAGTCGAACCTGAAGTCAAAGAAACCAAAGGGAAGGAAAGTCCACCGGCAAACAAAAAGAAGGTATCAAGTGGTGAAAACCTGGCTAACGTGAAATTTGAACAAGATATTATGGACATCTTTACTAGGAACACATCTGATGTTGACGGTCAAGTGGAGGATATGAAAAACATGATGAATATGTCTTCAGAAGAGATTTCCAAAGCCAACAACAAGATCCGCACACTTGCAGCTGTACTAAATGACCAACTTCAGGATGTCCGTGACAAAATCTTCACCCTCGATCACGACCTCAAAAGAATGGCCCGCGGCATTGAGTTTGCACTGCTCAGATCAAAGGTTGCTGGAACAAATGATTTGGTCAGTTCTATCATTATTTCTGTTTCACTATTGACTGTTTTTAATGTTTCTATTTTACAATTGCAGCATAACATTTGAAATTTCATTCATCAGCTACATTGTATTCTGAACTATCACTAACATTGTTGTAACCATTTTATATTGCTTCCATAAACGTGGGTATGAAGATGGATAGGCTTGAGGAAAGTCTAAAGGAGGGCAACATATTATCAGATGATGGTAAAGTAACATTCACACGGGATCGTGTGTCTAGTGGCTCCACAACAGGAGAGTCTTCTGTGAGGGGAGGGGCCACCACACCCAGTACAGACATAGCCTCTCCTACAGGGGTTATTGTCCCTGTAAACAAGGTGTCCAGTTCCCAGGGAGGTAGAGACTTTCCTGGGGCTACCCAGAGACAGAGGGGTGCGCCTCAGCTTACCCAGGGATCTAGAGACTCTCCTGGGGCTAAGGGTTCCATACCTGAGGTTGATCAGGTAGCTGGTTTTGACAGCATGTTCCCTTCTGATTTAATGGTCATTGTACCATCACTTCTCCCTTCACTTCTGTTAACCTATGTGATTGTCACGCTTCTGTTTCGATGGTCAAACCAACCAACTCCCTACACTTTTAAACCTATTTCTTCTCATTTTTTCTTTTCTGTTTCAAAGGTCAAACCATCCAACTACGTACCCTTAGAATCTTTATGTGTGATTGTCTCTTTTGTTTCATTATAGTTATACCATCTGACTCCCTACACTTACAAGCTGTCTAATAGATACTGTACACCCACGCTACATGTGTACACAACCCTTATAGTCTTTGTGTAAATATAGTGTATTTCTAGGAGTGACCCAAACACCAAATCTGATTTGCATGTTATCTGATTTCTGTTATGTAAAGCTATTTTAGCCTTTAGTATTGAGCTGTAGATGTATTTACGTGGCCCTCAGTAAAGTTAGGGTGTGGTAAATGTGCCTTGGTGTACCATCGCCTTAGTTTGAATATCTAGGGATTATGTGATTCCTCAGGTATATAGCGAGATTTGATATATGTATAACATGGTATGGTGTATCAAGTTTCAGAAGCATGAAAGTTTCAAAGACATTTAAAATCATATATTTAAATATGTGACATACGTGTCACTATAAAATTTATATTGGAGCTTGTTACAGCAAATTTAAATCTTCAGTATAAGGCCGTTAAATTACCATGATGAACTTGGCCTATAAAATCACTTCTCTTTCCCTAATGGCGTGGCTAGTTGCCACAGGACTTGAGTAGGAGTTATTATATAAGTATGCTGGATCCTGACTCACTGCAGTCTAGCACTGACTTAGTGAGTATAAGAGAGGTTAGAATGAGCTTGATTCACTGTAGCAAAACCCCTGCCCAGTGAGTCAGGACGTACAGTACCAAGACTGTTACTCCTTCGAACAAACACCTCATTTTTATCCAATTTTACAAACAGGTTCTTAAATTTCACTGTGATACAGGTATGAAATGTTGTGTTGTGTTTGTGTATTAGATCCTATCAGCGTTAATACCCCATTAGTGACTGAGTGGGTCTTGTTGCGGACTAAAACAATGAGCCCACTGTGATGGTTTGACAGGGTACAAGTGGGATTATTGGATGCATAACCAAGTCTTCATGCATTTCTTTTATTTTCTGTGTAACTTTCATTTCAACCGTAATAATTGCTATAATTTCCTCATCAAGAATGTGTAAAATTATTGGAGATAATTATGTTCCTGCTTTTAGTTAGAACTGCATGCATGCCTGAACCTTTTGTGATGACAAACCCCCTGTAGAACTTCAGCCATGCCTTGTGGTCAGGCATTGTTACTGGACAATTCTACTGAAAAGCATCTCACAAATGACTAACTTTCAAATCATGTTGCATGTTTAAAAATGGTGTCGGAATAAAACATGTCATAATGTATCTTCAAAATGAAAAGAACATCATTAATTACATATTCTCCTAACAAATCTTATAATCATCTTTATAATGATTTCTTGACACCAAAGTTACAAAAGAAATACAATGATAATGTTGACCTTCATATCACTTGTTGTTTTGCTGACCTTGATTATCATGGTTATACAAAGTATATTGTACAGATATATGTTGACATGTGATATAGTGTTATGATGTCCATGTTATACGATGTCTATGTTGACCCTGTGGTATAATGTTATGATGTCCATGTTATACGATGCCTATGTTGACCTTGTGGTATGTCTATAGGATAGTGATGCTCTGAGTCGGGCCCAGGCAGCCATTTTACAGCTACAGGCCGACTTTGAGAGGTTACACAACACCACCAAGGACATGATGGAGGAAAACGAATCCCGCAACAAACAGATTCAGGTAGGTAGACTACACTCAATGCAGGCCAATAGGCCACTAATTACAGTGTAATATAGGTATTAAGGGTGTAAGGTATTCTAAAGGAAGGTAAGGAGATTTAGGGTGTAAGGTATTATAATGGAAGGTAAACAGATAAAGGGTGTAATTAAGGTATTCTAATGGAAGGTAAACAGATAAAGGGTGTAAGGTATTCTAATGGAAGGTAAACAGATAAAGTGTTTAAGGTATTCTAATGGAAGGTAAACAGATTTGGGGTGTAAGGTATTATAATGGAAGGTAAACAGATAAAGGGTGTAATTAAGGTATTCTAATGGAAGGTAAACAGATAAAGGGTGTAAGGTATTATAATGGAAGGTAAACAGATTTAGGGTATAAGGTATTCTAATGGAAGGTAAACAGATAAAGGGTATAAGGTATTATAATGGAAGGTAAACAGATAAAGGGTGTAAGGTATTCTAATGGAAGGTAAACAGATTTAGGGTGTTAGGCATTCTAATGGAAGGTAAATAGATTTATGGTGTAAGGTATTCTAATGGAAGTTAAACAGATTTAGGGTATAAGGTATTCTAATGGAAGGTATACAGATAAAGGGTGTAAGGTATTATAATGGAAGGTAAATAGATTTAGGGTGTAAGGTATTCTAATGGAAGTTAAACAGATTTAGGGGATAAGGTATTCTAATGGAAGGTATACAGATAAAGGGTGTAAGGTATTATAATGGAAGGTAAACAGATAAAGGGTGTAAGGCATTATAATGGAAGGTAAATAGATTTAGGGTGTAAGGTATTCTAATGGAAGGTAAACAGATAAAGGGTGTGAGGTATTCTAATCGAAGGTAAACAGATTTAGGGTGTAAGGTATTCTAATGGAAGTCTAATGGAATATAGGTAAACAGATAAAGGGTGTTAGGTATTCTAATGGAAGGTAAACAACAGATAAAGGGTGTAAGGTATTCTAATGGAAGGTAAACAGATTTAGGGTGTAAGGTATTCTAATGGAAGGTAAACAGATAAAGGGTGTAAGGTATTCTAATTGAAGGTAAACAGACTAAGGGTGCAAGGCATCTTAATGGAAGGTAAACAAATTCAAGGTGTTTAGGGTGTAAGGTATTCTAATGGAAGGTAAACAGATTTAGGGTGTAAGGTATTCTAATGGAAGGTAAACAGATTTAGGGTGTAATGTATTCTAATGGAAGGTTAGGAGATTTAGGGTGTAAGACATTCTAATGGAAGGTAAACAGATTTACGGCGTTAGGTATTCTAATGGCTTACAAACAAATTTAGGGTGTAAGGCATTCTACTGGCTTTTCAAACAGATTTTGGGTGTAATCCATTCCAATGGCTTACAAACAGACAAGGGGTTAAGGTCTTCTATTGCCCGGCAAACAGATTTAAGGTGTATTTGTATAAATGGCAGGCAAACAGAGAATGCAGCAGAACCAACAAAATCGAAATACACATTACAAAAACAAAACAAAAGCATACTTATTTTGCAAACAAAATGAAAGACGATTAATGTAAGTCAGGCATACTAAAGTTGAAAGCTGTGAAAAAAACAAATATAGAAAATGGACGCAATAGTCATAGTACCCAAATCAGGAAAAAAACAAATATAGAAAATGGACTCGATAGTCATAGTACCCAAATCAGAAAAAAAACAAATATAGAAAATGGACTCGATAGTCATAGTACCCAAATCAGGACCGAGTTTTGACTGGGATTTATTGAATATAATGGATAGATCAAGCTTTGGTTTGTTTTTGCAGTCCAGACCATTAAACAGTTTTCTTGCTTTTATCTCTGTTGTACGTTTTTAATTGATCACATTTTCCTAGCAATTGTACATTCGCATATCTACCTACAGGTATGTTCAAATGCACACCTTTTTGGAGGGGTTTTCCATAGACTGTCATCTAAAACATTTCCTCCAAAAGGTTTAAAAAACACATGTTTTCCCTGTTTTTGCTTTGGTAAGACATCTTTTTCAAAAGTTTTATTTTTGTTCCATTTTTGAAAGGCTTAATGGGAAAATAACACTAATTTCATACACAAGTGGTTAAATGACCAAAACGTATGCATGTCAAGTAAATGTTACCAATATCTAAATGGTCAAGAGTCTTGTAAATGAAAGTGTCCTGATTTCGAAAACAGTCCAAATGGGTGCCATATGACATTAAGCTAAACTGATGGAAAACAGGCTGATGTTGATACATGTATCGTGAATAGCAAACTGAAAGATATCTCATTGTATTTATGTAATGGGTTCATATTTTATATAATTTGATGAATAGATATGTTTGTTTTTGCAAGAAAGAAAAAAATTCTAGAGTTGAAAAAATTTAATTACAGATCCGAAGCATATAAGGGTAACAGTACAATAAAGTAAAGTTTTGGTTGTTTAATAACTATCGGTAATGAGCGTGGGATAGTTTGATATCAACAGTTGACGCGTTAACTGGTTCCTGACAAATGTTTATTGAAGTTTACTATAGTGTTTTACCAATACAGAGTGTGCTATGAGAGCCAGAAAAAGACTAACAGAATTGTTCATTGTTGTGTTCTGTTTGTGTGTCGCAGATACAGCCGTTGATATGTATAAACACTTCAACCCGCTAACTAGGGGAAAAGGCCCAGAATAGACACAAATACCTAGGTATATAGGAAAGGTGTGAGCCTGCATTAAACACCCAATATACACTGAATGGTCCATTTAAAGGTTTAGGGATTAAATCAGGCATAACATTTGCATAGCTGAATCGATATTATAGGGACTATGTAAGACTAGAGTTCAAAGGGAGCATACAAAATGAGTAAATGCTTTTAAAACTAATTAAAGGCCAGTGGACCTAGTGCGTCAGAATGTTTTCTACATTTTTTACCTGTGTTATTGACATAGCGTGTTCTGTTCAATGTACTGGTAAACCCAGTCATAATCACACAATGGAAATCTGTGTGCTAATTGATATTACCAGGTAAAGAAACCTGTAAAATTATGATTGGTAAATAAAAAGTAATGAATGTGTTTGAATAAGGATATAAATGGAGCCATGCCATGTCAAGAGTATTACTACATTAGTACATGTATCACTGATGGGTTACTCTGTTATATGATGGGAACAGGGATGTAATATAATATCATCTAATGTCTTGAGTTTTCTCTCAAAAACACCAAACACAAGTTGAAATACTAAACGTCATCCCAGACCTAGATAACTCTGATCTCATGGCTTTGAGTTTAGTTCACCTTGTCTAGACCTAGATAACTCTGATCTCATGGCTATGAGTTTAGTTCACCTTGTCTAGACCAAGATAACTCTGATCTCATGGCTATGAGTTTAGTTCACCTTGTCTAGACCTAGATAACTCTGATCTCATGGCTATGAGTTTAGTTCACCTTGTCTAGACCTAGATAACTCTGATCTCATGGCTATGAGTTTAGTTCACCTTGTCTAGACCTAGATAACTCTGATCTCATGGCTATGAGTTTAGTTCACCTTGTCTAGACCTAGATAACTCTGATCTCATGGCTATGAGTTTAGTTCACCTTGTCTAGACCTAGATAACTCTGATCTCATGGCTATGAGTTTAGTTCACCTTGTCTAGACCTAGATAACTCTGATCTCATGGCTATGAGTTTAGTTCACCTTGTCTAGACCTAGATAACTCTGATCTCATGGCTATGAGTTTAGTTCACCTTGTCTAGACCTAGATAACTCTGATCTCATGGCTATGAGTTTAGTTCACCTTGTCTAGACCTAGATAACTCTGATCTCATGGCTATGAGTTTAGTTCACCTTGTCTAGACCTAGATAACTCTGATCTCATGGCTATGAGTTTAGTTCACCTTGTATAGACCTAGATAACTCTGATCTCATGGCTATGAGTTTAGTTCACCTTGTCTAGACCTAGATAACTCTGATCTCATGGATATGAGTTTAGTTCACCTTGTCTAGACCTAGATAACTCTGATCTCATGGCTATGAGTTTAGTTCACCTTGTCTCTCAGATTTCAGTAGACTAATTGTCTTAAATGTAGTTCAGTTTCAGAGCATTTTATCCCTTTTTCTGTGAAAATGAACTGTAACACTGTATTGTACTAATTAAGTAAATACATACAGTTGACAGAGATTTTGTGTTGAACAGGACCTTTTGGCCTACTGTGACAGGCTCAATGAGAACAAGGCGGACAAGGAGTATGTACAGATGGAGGTAGATGTGGTAAGTATTCTGATCACTCGGCTTAACTTACATCCAACAAATCCTCCAAGTCAATCACTACAATCATGTATTCTTCATAACTCACCATCCCTTAGATGTGCCAGGAGACACTTCTATACTCTATATTACACAGAACTGTATAAAAACCATTGAATTTTTGCACATGTTTTGGTCTTTCAGACTAAATAAATGAATCAGAATTGTTGACCCTATGTTGAGTTCAATCAGTCAAGAGATAGTTAAAAAGACATTAATGTAACAAAAAAATCATGTTTCATGTTACCATTTTTTGATTATGAAAGAATTGTGTAGCTCTGTTAGCACAAGTGACACAGATGTTTTGGTGTGGTTATTTTACAGAAAGCAGACAAGCGTTCCCTTGACAACAAAGTCAACCACAGCCTGTTTGACAGCACAACCAATGACATCAACAGGATGATCAAGGAAATCCTCGACAAACTCTCCGGATATGTACGTAGAATACCAGAATATTGATCATACAAATCTTATCTTGAGCGGGTGAAAATAGTTATAAGCTCACCTAAAGGTCAGCTTAGTACTGGTGGTCATTGTAACGTAAATGTCTGGGCGAACTGCTTATCTAGGCTCGTCACTTCAGGTTTAATCGGAGGCGCCCACCGCTAATCTGTTAAAAGTATGTTATCAGGAAAGAATTAGATACTATTAATCCAATAATTGTTCAATTATATTTCATTGGAATCTAGATACCAATAATGTGTTGTTTGACCAAAGATAGCTGTGTTCGACCATTTGACCATGTGTGATTGACCATTGAGTATTGACGGTTGTGTAGGAAGACAATTTTAACACCACCTGTCACAAAATTAATGAGGACATAGATGGCAAGCTTGACCGCCTGGAGCTTGACCCTCTTAAGGAATGGCTGGAAAGTCGTCTGAAGGCCCTGAACGACAAGCTGAAGCGCACACAGGTGTCAACGGAATGGGGTGAGGACGATGCTGCCGGGATCAGGAAGTGAGTCTCATTGCTAAAAACTCATCTTACTTTCTGTGAATAAAGCTTCCTTTCCAAATTTAGAGTCATCCATCCATTAAATAAACTTAAGATTTATCACCATAGCTCCCCTCGACCTCCTCCTCCCTAATCCTGCCCCCCATGACCCCTCTTGACATACCTCCCTTGTGAATACAGTGCTGCAGCACCTTACTGAATGTATATTGTACTTTATAATCATACAAGTGTTCCATCAAATCCGATGATTGACACTAAATCCTGTGTAAACAATGTAAAATGATAAAAAGTGCAGTAGTTATTTGTTTTTGAAAACCTCTTTGAAAACTAAGAGGGAACTTAGACCGTATAACTTCACCATGCTAGCTGATCTGTTTACATTGCAGCTTCTGTCAACTGTTGTGCAAAATTTTATTAATTTATTGTGACTTAAAACTCATACCATATAATCAGGTCATAAATGAAATACAAATTTATAGATTTACCTTTGAAGCATTAAGAATTTATCTGACATTTATTTGTTTTTGTATTAAATGAACTTAATTATTTTTGTTGTACCTAGGGTTTAGTTATTAATTTCTACTTGTGTATTTCCATTTTCTCTCAGGGATCCTTGTGATACACTTCATTAATCAAAGCTTGGCAACTGGCCTTGTTCATAGAGCTTTACTCATCCTCACCAGATCAATTATGTAAGGCTCATTGTATAAGCTGTCTGAGGCTGTAATTTTGAGTATGGTTTATTTTTCAATAGGCAATTGATCCAGAAATTCCACTGCATTTCCTGTGACAGACCTGTTGACCTCATGCCAACGGGGTAAGCTAACAATTCATCATATTCATGGACCAAAATACAAGATAATGTTTATAAAATGGAAGATAATTGGACGAAATACAGAAAAAATAATCCTTCAGGAATTCATTGGAGATGAAGAACTCTGTACTTGTGTAGTAATTGTAGGAAAAGGCGTTCAAAACGGAATGGAAAACTAGGAGCTTAATTAAAACATGTTAAAGTAAGAAAGTTCTAAATATTTGAGAAGGCGTTGTATGCAGGAACAATTAATTCAAATGACATTTGATGATTTGTGGTATATACAATGTGAATTCCTGACTTTGTAACGTTGTTACCACAGGCCAGTGCCCTCTCTGCCTTCACACAGTGGACTGGCACCCACACGGTCACCACGACCTTACACGACATATGAGCTTGATCAGATCCGTCAGCATGCCAAGAGGTGAGATACGCTGAATGTAAAACCCTTATGTCTCGGTCATTAAAGGTTACATGTCAGCTTGTCATTGAATTGTATTGACCAATGAACGTTGTCCCCTGTCTTTTATAGTAACCAAGAAAGGCTACCCTTCTGCTTGTCATATAATCTAGCAACCAATGAGCTCTCTCCCCCTGTTTCCCATAGTAACCAAGGAAGACTATCTGTCTGCTTGTTACAGAATCTAATAACCAATGAGTGCTCTCCCCGTTTCCAATAGTAGCCAAGGAAATCTATCTCCTCCCAATTATATGCTGTACTAGATGACCTCCTCTTTATAGCGGTACTTGTCCTCAAATTGTTTCTGGCTAATCTGTTTAAACAAAAAGCTGTCCTTAGTGTGAATATTTTAGAGCACTTTCCAATTGTATGAAGAGCTCTTCAGTGATACTACATCAAATTCCTTATGATATTGTTGTATCTAGAAATAACTCTGTAATGGATAGTACATTGTTTGTTCTGTTACTGGACATGTTGATTGATGTGATAAAACTTTAACAGTACTAAGAACTTGTCATGTTAGAATTGATATTTGATACAGTACAGTAAGATTTCAAATGACTGCATAATGCTTTGAAGCTGTGGGGCTAACATTGTTAATTCTCATTGCCATAATCAATGCATTGAGAGTCCTATAGCGAAGTTTTACAAATTAACACTTGGCAAAAATCTAGTATAATCTGAACAACACATTAGTTCAGTGCCAGCAGAATTTTGTGCCTGTGTTTATATTTTAGTATTTTCAGCAAAATAGGAATATAGAAAAAAAGCGCCCACAAAATATAAGCACTATGCAGTTTTTGGTTTTTGTTTATATTGATTTGCTATTTTCTATTTTTTGCTTTGTATTATTTCATTGCTGGATTGATGTATATGTTGCTGTCTTTATCACCTAACCTAGGTTTCTGTGTGGCTGTCTGTCATATTTATATACTGTTGTAATATTGTTTACCTAAACAGAATGTACGCCGGTACAGACAAGCCCAGTGCTCGGTAACTGTACTAGAATATATATCTTCTAGTTTGGAATGAACTCAACTTCCTGAACTATATATCATCTGTACTAACAATTCTATGCTCCATAAACAACTAATTATTTGTGCCATGCCTTTACTCCTCCCATGACTCATTGGAAGCCAGCCCCTTTCCCTGAAGTGCCACGCCCCTCCTCACTAGTGCTTTGTGGTATGCGGTGCTATACTGTCACATCAAAAATCAATTATACATGTTGTATTTCCTTGCACAATTTCCCCAAACATTTACCTGCAACCTTCCTATCACCTCCAACATTGCATTACAGAATATTTACCATTAAACTCCGCTGTCTATCTCTGTATATCACAGTATACAAGATTTGATACCGCTGTCTATCTCTGTATATCACTGTATACCAGATCTGATACCGCTGTCTATGTCTGTATATCACAGTATACAAGATCTGATCCCGCTGTCTATCTCTGTATATCACTGTATACCAGATCTGATACTGCTGTCTATCTCTGTATATCACTGTATACCAGATCTGATACTGCTGTCTATCTCTGTATATCACAGTATACAAGATCTGATACCGTTGTCTATCTCTGTATATCACAGTATACAAGATCTGATACCGCTGTCTATCTCTGTATATCACATAATACAATACCGCTGTCTATCTCTGTATATCACAGTATACAAGATCTGATACCGCTGTCTATCTCTGTATATCACAGTATACAAGATTTGATACTGCTATCAAATGTTCATGTCCTCAAGTCACCTTAGATTATCACCGATCCTTTTGATCAACAAATGCCCCCTTCACCCTTCCAAGCTCCTCAATCACGGAATGCGTGAATAGGTGGTATAGGCACTCACTTTCTGCACGAGGTCATTTTCGGGACATTTACTTTTTTCCTGTGTCAATATCATGTTATATTATATGATGGATTGTTCTCTAAATATTGCTACAGAGCTACAATATTTGGCCAGAACATTCTGCCAGTCCTTTAATGTGAGTGTAAATCATATTTGTTGTCAATATTGACATGGCTACAACTTGTTGGCCCAGTCTATATTGGCTTTCTAAACGCCCTAAATCAAGCCTGGTTTGGATGGGAAATCACTTATAGGGGTTCGCTGGTGGTAATCATTGTAAGTACTGTTTGCTGTCTGTATTGTAGACTCCTCGTCGTGTACACAGCAAACACAAACGGAAACAAACTCCATTCACTATTGACGTATATAGTCTGGCAAACTCTTACATTTAAATTTTCTTTTATCAATTAAAGGTGTCATTTCTTTTAATTCTAAAATTCTGATATTTTACCTGTATACATTGTATTTGAAATTGAATATTTTCATACAATGAAATTTAAACTTATCATAGAAGATTATTTCTTACCTGGCTGTTTAAACTTACCTGTGACGGTGATATCTTACCTGGCTGTTGGGTGTGGTAACGAAACCTGTTAGTGTTATAACTGTCCACAATCCAGTATGCGATTGCCATCCAATCAATGACTGTATTTCATTAGTGTTTGTATATTTGCATGCGCTAGTTTGTTTTAGACCTGTGACAGCTGAGTTGCTTGGTATATATATATAGTCTTGTATGCTGTGTCACTAAGTTACAGAAGCCAGTCATAGACAAACATAAACACACAAACAGTTCCAGTGATAAAAAAAAGATACAATACATAATCTTCTGGGTCATTTTCAGTCTGAATTATTGATTTAAAAACAACTCAGCTCTCTCAGGACAAATATTATCATTTCTAGAATTACAAGTGTGCCTGTATTTTTCTGACTATTCAAGTGTTTGTTTCAGAGCAAAAGATAGATAATGTTATGTTGTTCTGAGAAAAAATGATTGTTGACTAATTATGGTCAGCCACCAAGATGTATAACTCATTGTTAGATTTGGATAGTAATTAAGACTGGTCACTGAATAGTCAGACAGGCATTGTGTATGTGACAGATGGGACCTTGGTTAAGTCAGTAAGGACGGTACCTGTAATTCCTCGGGCTCTGTCATGCTCTCCACTGTCACCTGACTTATCCAACGGTACTCTGTATTTATCACTGTTGCACCTCCCTCATCTAATCTCATCACCTCTTTCTTTTCATTTCATTCTTCCTTTTCCCCCCCTTTGAAGTGGTCTCCTTGGAAAAAACAACATCAACTTTGAAAGAGCTCTTGCTGAAAGGGAGCTAGTGAGAATTCGTAAATCAGACTTGCGAGCCTTTTTTGTTCATTTTGGCCATGACCTTGATACTTACAAGAAACAGCGTGAGGCGTAAGTGATAGTATGCATGGAAGTACTTAATACTTCAGCGAAGTGGCAACATTATATAATATATTGAATATATGTCAAAGGTCAAGGTCAAGCAAAATCACTAGCTTCAAAAAGTTTGATGGTATTTATCCTCACTTTGTGTTGAGATTATACCTACACGCTATCACCGCTGTAGTCTGTTGTCTAATAGTATTTTATTAGTATTTTTAAAGTAAAATGAACAGTGTTTGGACTTTGTGCCAATGTCTGTAGTCTTAAGGTTAGATCGGGTAATAAAGGGGTTATGTTGGGTAACGTACGATTCAATATCTCTTCAATCACTAATGGATGGTCATACAAGATATTCATGTTCATTCCATTTATGATTTATGTTCTCTGATGTCATGATATCATAAATCTGATCTTTGTGCCTTCTTTCTTTAAAATCATAAAATGAAATTAACTTTGGTTGTCAGTCTGATATTGAACCACATTAAGGTTTATTCACCAGCAAGTTGACCCGTTTCATCACATTATCCTCACCTGTACCCTGATGTACCCTTCTTTCACACCAGGTATATCTCACCCTGATGACCTGTTAGCACCTAGCTGTGCATGAGCATGATTTACGTGGCACATTATTACTATTGTCACTTTTCTATATATGTAATCATTCTTCCTGATGATCTGGTACATCTTACGTATGACTGGAAATTGCATGTGTCTAAAAAGGCATATCTTTTCTGTGCGAGTAGCAGATATGACTGCATGAGTATTATGGGATACATTTGTTTAAGCTTCACCAACTAGCTCCTTCTGAAGCCTGCTGTGTGGATGCTGAATTGTAACAGTGGACATTGATATATTTGATAACGTTTTCCAGTCCCATTAAGAATTAACATAATCAGTCGACATCTGGTGACTTAATTAATATAAATTTGGGCTTCAATAAGAACTCTCTTTTAACATTTCTGAAATAAAACTATGAACCTGCTTAAATTTTGTACTTTCTATAACTTTAACTAACAGGTGTTGATATTATGACAGTGATCTGGAGTACGTGTATGTAACTTACCTCTGTATTGACAGCTTCGCTAACCCAGAGATAGCCGACTACTACGCCACTCAGAGAGCTTGTGGAGGGAACCACACCACAACCTTCCCTCACAAACGCATCACGCGCCTGTCACACCTCAGGTAATAGCAGTCAGACACATTTCAACTCATATACACCTGGATCATTTTTAACTTTCTTGTAACTGTGTTATCTGTATCATAGTTGCCCTTTCATCTGCAATTTGAAATCTGTAAGTGTGAGGCAACAAAATCACAAGTAGCAGACAGAAGGTAACCAAGCTGGAATCTACGCAGGGAAATAAAGGAATTCCTTTTTAAATAAGATTGTGATGGAACAAGTCCAGAACTGTTTAAACATTTGAACACGCGAATGCTGGGCTGAAAAGAAAACTTAGTTTAAGTTTTAGAAATCCCAAGAAATTGAAATGAATTCAAGATCCTTTTTTTTTTTACCTGTTTTACTAAGAACATATTTAAATGTTAGCAAAATATAAATGTGTTCTTCGACTATCATATAATCTTCAACATTGCCACAATTTGATGTTCTGATATATTGTCTTAATTTGATGTTACCTTGAGTTGTTAAGGCATGATATTATACACAAAAACATACAAAACATGGACTAATGAAGTGTGCCTCTCTTTGGTCGTCATTTACACAAGATGGTTGTGTAAAATGGCACAACCACAGAAATAAACATAGGAAAACATTCCTAAGATTGATGTTTGTGCTAACAAATATGTATCTGCTGCAAAGCGAGTCGAAAAATACACATATGTACAAGCAATAAGCTAAACTGAAATTAAAGGAAATAGTCCGAAGATTGACAGAATCAGATTTCTTATAACTAGCTGTGCATGGCAGAAATGCTTATGTATTATTGATTTTTATTGTTTTTTAAGCCATCTGTTCCGGGAGGAAGAGGAAACTGTGTACCCCCTGTACAAGTAGGTACCCTGTTGAGTACTGATCTGTCTGGTAATCTACCCAACTTAGGCAACCATTTGTTGGGTAATGCTAGTGTTTACAATTTTTCTAAATATAGAGAAGGATAGGTATAATAATGAAATGATTAAAAGCAATACTTTACTAACCTGACATAAACATATACGTGTATATACAATGTAATAGTAAAGCTACTTTGTTACCAATTCTGACTATAACTGTGTCAGCAAGTCTAGTGCTAGAAACCAGATTTCATTTCAGTAATAATTACCATAACTTTAGTATGCATATANAAGTAAAAGGTATAGACAGTGGTATTATAAGCTGTGGATGTTGTAGGGAGGAGGTGAATGTCCAGGGGGCAGATGGGCACATCTACAAGGGACGTATGGAGAAGATGGAGGCCAAATATACACAGGCACAGCAGCAGACACGTCAGGTAAGTCATCAGCTCCTAGCAAAGGTAGGTTAGTATGATTAAACATTGTTAAAATGATTCCTAGCCTGATGAATTTCAGTACTTTATTTGTAAATTACACAATGTGGTAAGAAAATATCCACACTTTTCAGGTACAACATTGAAGTTCTACGACTAGGCTTATCCAGTCCTTTGGCTTGTGCAGATAGACAGCTGTCTCATGTTGATCTCCTCTTACATTTGATTCAGTGTTGCATGTACCAGTTAATTGAAATATGTTGGGTATAAGAAATCTTCGTCTTTACAGGACCCATACAAGCTGCACTCCCAAATGCATCAGGCTCCTCCTCCCATCCACCAGACTGGCGGGCAGCGTGTCACACAGCAAACCACTTCAGTGCGTGTGGCCCGCCCCACCTCGGCACGTCCCCTCCAGTCCCCACGCCCCACATCAGGACGTGTGACCATACGGCCAGTGTCTGCTCGTGGAGGAGGGTCTAGACAAGCCTCTCCAGTGCCAGAGTCCTCCCACACCACTCCTGTCCCAGAGGAGTCTCCGCGTCTCCCAGAGGGGGACCAGCATATAGAGGTGCCTACCACTGGCAACAACTGAACGCCGATGCAATAAAACTCTAACATAGTGTATTATGTAGATGTAATTTTGCACCTATTCAATTTTTTCGTATCATTCTCTGAATTGTGTGGTCATAAACTTATTGTCATTTAAAGACTGTTTCATCATGTACCTCCAGGACATGGAAGTTCTAGTTAGTTGTTCAATCTTATCCACACTCTGCGGAAAATCTAAGTGTTAGGCTTTTAATACCAGCATTACTGTATAACAAATCTGGTCTTTACATTTCTTGCCAGTGAGGAAAAATCATCAACGAAGAACTCTTGTGAAAACCCAATATTGTTTTCTATTTTTCCTTTTTATATTTTCGATACAAAAATTATCTGTTATTTTGGGTATTTTCAAAAAAGAGGAGGATCTTTTGTAACTTTTTTAAACTTTACTCATATTTGTTTTTTTTAATTAAGGTGTATTCTGTCTTAATTTAATGTCATTTACAATACATATATAATGACAAGTGTGAATGCACCGATTTTCTGTATGTGCAATGTGTATAAAATCTATACATCTATTACATGTTTTACTGTATAGCCCTGCTTTGTGTTTGTTATATTGTCAGCAATAATGTATCACCCTAGAACAGTATTGACACACGCCAGTCACTAATTGTTAAAAGTAAAGCGTATCTGTGTTACCGACACAAGTATCGGTCCCTTGTTGATACTGATACTGGCATACCTTTTACCTTGTCCAGGGATCTTTTTATGCCGTCCATTGAAAATGATACTTTGGTCCATTTTACACCATGTTGTGATTATGACTAGTGTCTATTTTATACCGTCCATTGTGACACAGGGTTGTTTTGTGTCCAACGATCATGACTCTTGGGTCTATTTTTGTGTCCGATGATTGTGACACTGGGTCTGTTTTTGTGTCCTATAATTGTGATGCTCGGTCTGTGTCCAAAGATCGTAACACTGGGTCTGTTTTATGTGTCCAAAGATTGTGACACTGTTTTTGTGTCCTATAATCGCAACACTGGGTGTCCTATAATCATGACACTTGGTCTGTTTTTGTGTCCTATAATCGCGACACTGAATCTGTTTTTGTGTCCTATAATCGTGACACTGGGTCTGTTTTTGTGTCCTATAATCATGACACTGGGTCTGTTTTGCAGCACTTCTACAGACAGTCTGTGATATACCAGTGTACATGTATATTTGGTTAAGTGCTTATCCATTTCTTGTACTAAGGTCAAAACACTGCAATAAAATTAGAAAAGCAAACTATTTTAATTAGCGTTTAAATTTTACGAATTTGTTTATGAAAGAATTTTCTTAAGCTTATTAGATTTTCACATATGATGTTTATATGTAGTGTAATTGATAACTTATTTTATTATTGGATTAAAGCTGTTTTGTAGCTATAAAGCCAGTCCTGATATATTAGTGATGTAATTATCTCAGATGTTTAGAATGTTTAGTATTTTTATCAAATAGCTGTTCTGTGATATTTTTCTCTTGTAAGTTTGCACAGATTTTACAATCTTGTTGATATTGATGGTAAATAGAAATTTGTTTTAGCAATATGTATCCATGTTGATGATGTTAGTATGAGATGTATATTGTTGTTTCCCTGAGGTCAGTCCTGTGTTATGGGGTTTAACAGGTTTATTAATCCTAAATGATTATGATGGCATTGTAACTGTAACAGCTGTCTTTGCTGTTATAAAGATCAACTTCTTACAACTTAAAACTTACTGAAACCCAATAAATTTGTCTATTGATGAAAACATTCCTTTATAATTTGGTTGTGGCGACCTCCTCATCGAAGGACTGATCTCAATGGATGTGTTATGGCTCAAACTGACGGTGCTTTACTATACTTTGAGTTGTTTGAGGGGAAGGATTTGTTGGCATTAAGTTAAGCCCAGCTTCGGGGTCATTTCTGTCTTAGGTGTACCTATAAAACAAAAAGTGCCTAAATTTGATTATAATATTTACACAAATAACAGGACCTCACTTAAGATTAATATCCACAATAACTGTATACATGTAGCACCCAGAGCAGGTCCCATCTGTCTATAACTTGTTGTATTTGTAATATGTACCACATATCATGTGTACAGAATTGTTACTGCTGATACAGACACAGGCGTGTGTGACTGGTGTAGCACTCTAATTGCGGATAAAAGTCCTGCACACATACAGTGTCAAGGAAAATGTATTTCATAGAAATCTTTACACCTGAGGGAGCATTATTGTGGGTGATCTAGTTCACAGGCTTGTTAATTCCTAGAGATGTTATATGTATCAAAGATATATAATGCTCTTACCATACTTAATTTTGTATATGTATATGTATATATTATATATGCACCAAAGTATTGTTTTTTGCCTCTGTTCAATATTTAACCCCTCCCTAGCTTAAGACACCATTCCGTCCCTATATACCATGTTGTTTGTTATCTTGTTTTCATATATTCTTTGTAATGCAGAACGTTCTGATTTAACCCAATTCCATGTGTCCATTGGTCCTCGACACAGTCAGCAAAGACTGTTCTCCCTTGTACCATTGTCTCGCTCTAGGATCATTATCTCCCCTTAACCATAGGTATCATGTCACCTTTGGATTGTTATCGTTATCTCCCCTTAGCATTAGGTATCATTACACCTTGGTTTGTTACAAATATGCACTTTATAATTCTGTATTTGATAAGTAATACATTCCAACAAGCTGTGAGTTAATATCCTATTATAATAAACAAGTTATTACTGTTTATTTATTCCTGCACGTCCTAGCAGTGAATTGATTATTTCTAAGGTATATTACTGATTGAATGGTTAAGCTGCAAACACCTGTACAAGCTTGTGTATTCTGCTAATAAACTATTTCTGATTCAAGCTGATGGCATTTGGTATTATTTCACATCTTGAAAAAAAAATGATCAACAAAACTTACCAAAGTTTCAATTCTAGTGAAGATTTTAGTAACATGTAAATTAATTACCACGTATGTGTGGACAGCTGCGGTGACCGATGGATAATGCTAGCACTGTACTGGGAACATAGGGCAGAAAGTAAACGGGCAGAAAGTATAACTTACCGTAGTAGGAAGTGTATGCATGCAGTAATTAGTTAAATTCAGATGTTATAAATCTGTGTGGATTAGGCAGTGGGCTTTTATATAGGCTCGACATCTGAGATAAAATCTTATACCATAAGGGGTTTGGAG
The DNA here is from genome assembly GCF_002113885.1 of Mizuhopecten yessoensis. Classification (NCBI taxonomy): domain Eukaryota; kingdom Metazoa; phylum Mollusca; class Bivalvia; order Pectinida; family Pectinidae; genus Mizuhopecten; species Mizuhopecten yessoensis. The sequence goes on from NW_018404995.1 coordinate 125,019, forward strand.
TTCTTCAGAATATGGACATTGGGCTTTTCAGAATGTGGGCTCATCTATAGTAAGATCTCTTATAAAGAGATGTTGAGCTTTAGTCAGAATATGGGCTCATCTATAGTAAGATCTTTTATAAAGAGATGTTTAGCTTTAGTCAGAGTGTGGGCTCATCTATAGTAAGATCTCTTATAAAGAGATGTTGAGCTTTAGTCAGAGTGTGGGCTCATTTTCGGTTAAACATGGTATGTTAACAGTCATAATTATCTCAGTATTTTGTGGCTGAATTTACATGTGAAGAAGAGAAAAAAACACTAAAAGATGAATTATTTGATCATAGAATTTTAATAAATATACGAGTGAGGAAGAAGCCTCCGCTAGTGACACAACAAAAATATCACAGTTTTATTAAGTACCGTTGTGCAAGATCATGTTTACCACCACGAGTAAGGACAAATATAGCTGGGCCCCTCACCTCTCCAGAACACGGAAGGGGCCTCATACAGGTGTGCTTCAGTGTCTCTTGCAAATGAATAAAAAACATCTATCTCCAGCGTTCGGAAGCCTTCATGAGGGGCCATTCATGTGTGCATGTTGACAAAAGATAACAGAAATATTCATAGGTAGGATGACTAGCAGTAATACATGTAAATGTATAAATGTCAAAAAATAACTTTACAAATGATTCTGAAATCAATAGCATACAGAACACAATCAAGGTTCTAAACGGAAATTTGTTGTAATAATCCAATGATGTACTGTTGTCAGACATGTCTAGTAGGACGAGAAGTCCACAGACATGTCTAGTAGGACGAGAAGTCCAGACACCTGGTCAGCTTGTAGGATCAGTTGTGTTCTTCAGTAGTATTTTCATGCAAACAAATCGAAGTGACAGTGGTTTTACACAGGTATTTAACACATGTTTTCATAATTGGTAAATCCTTTTCTAAAATAAGTGCAATAAACATATACCAACAGATACACATCACATATTTCTCTGTCGTCTTCACCAGTAAAAACAGTGTAACAATCACCAACAGATATATATGAATCATATAATTCATATAAATGTTGGAGACTGAAGAACAGTCTTAAAAGTACATAACAATGTTATTAATTTATATTTTGTATGGAAATAGACAATGGGTATACATGTATCTATAATGAAGCTTATTTCAAATACATTTTCAATAAACACAACATAGGACATGAAAGACAACTGTAGATGAGTGTCACCCTCCAGTTTAATCGGCCAGTGGAGTGTGGTCTATTGTAGTTACAAGCCACCATTGTAAACAACTGTAGATGAGTGTCACCCTCCAGTTTAATCGGCCAGTGGAGTGTGGTCTATTGTAGTTACAAGCCACCATTATAGACAACTGTAGATGAGTGTCACCCTCCAGTTTAATCGGCCAGTGGAGTGTGGTCTATTGTAGTTACAAGCCACCATTATAGACAACTGTAGATGAGTGTCACCCTCCAGTTTAATCGGCCAGTGGAGTGTGGTCTATTGTAGTTACAAGCCACCATTATAGACAACTGTAGATGAGTGTCACCCTCCAGTTTAATCGGCCAGTGGAGTGTGGTCTATTGTAGTTACAAGCCACCATTATAGACAACTGTAGATGAGTGTCACCCTCCAGTTTAATCGGCCAGTGGAGTGTGGTCTATTGTAGTTACAAGCCACCATTATAGACAACTGTAGATGAGTGTCACCCTCCAGTTTAATCGGCCAGTGGAGTGTGGTCTATTGTAGTTACAAGCCACCATTATAGACAACTGTAGATGAGTGTCACCCTCCAGTTTAATCGGCCAGTGGAGTGTGGTCTATTGTAGTTACAAGCCACCATTATAGACAACTGTAGATGAGTGTCACCCTCCAGTTTAATCGGCCAGTGGAGTGTGGTCTATTGTAGTTACAAGCCACCATTATAGACAACTGTAGATGAGTGTCACCCTCCAGTTTAATCGGCCAGTGGAGTGTGGTCTATTGTAGTTACAAGCCACCATTATAGACAACTGTAGATGAGTGTCACCCTCCAGTTTAATCGGCCAGTGGAGTGTGGTCTATTGTAGTTACAAGCCACCATTATAGACAACTGTAGATGAGTGTCACCCTCCAGTTTAATCGGCCAGTGGAGTGTGGTCTATTGTAGTTACAAGCCACCATTATAGACAACTGTAGATGAGTGTCACCCTCCAGTTTAATCGGCCAGTGGAGTGTGGTCTATTGTAGTTACAAGCCACCATTATAGACAACTGTAGATGAGTGTCACCCTCCAGTTTAATCGGCCAGTGGAGTGTGGTCTATTGTAGTTACAAGCCACCATTATAGACAACTGTAGCAGCTTGTGAAAACCAGTATGGTCGGATATTGTCTAGCAGAGGGTGATTGGGTTGTCTCCCTAGACGGACAACTTTGTGAGCATAAACTTATTTGTCTCCTTACACAAATTTTCCTGCCATTATTTGTAGGGTATGTATAGTTATTTGGATTATTTCCCTTTACAGGTTTTCCCTGTGATTGTTAAAATTGTTTTGGTTGTCTCCCTGGATAGATTTTGGTTGGAGAGGTAAATATATTTAGTTCAGCTGTCTCATTGGACAAATTCCAAATGAAAAGTAAATATTCAGAAGGGAGTTTCCCTGGACAATTGTGAAGAGTAGGTCTCGTACTGTTAAATTTTATCCTGTGAACATCATGCATATATATTTGTAGAGATGTGTAAACCTGGACGGATTTTCCCTGTCAAGGGTATTTAGTTATTTGCGTTTTCACTTTGCAATAGTTGTTTGTCTCCTGGAAACGTTTCCTTTTGAACAGGTTATCTTAAGTTGCATTCTTGGACGGATCATATCACATTGTATTGTGAACACAAATTGTTTCAATACACAAATAAGTGCTTGCTAAGTTATCTGCCCCACTAGCATGTAAACTTGATGCTACACTATTCCTGCTGGCATTAGGTGATTGAGACTCGCTGTCTAATAATGCACCACATTCCTTAGGATTTATATTATCATGCACCACTTGGTCAACATTGTACACACATCAAAAGTTAGCTGTAAGGACTCCACAAATGGATGTCTCTAAGAGACTTTGTGAGCCAGTAGTACTATGCCACAGTGTTGTGTTTTTTGATGGCCGAGATTTGTCGTGGTGCCCCCCTCCGACTGGCAGCGATGGAAGACTTGTCAGACTTAGGGACACTGGTAGTCTTTTTCTCTTGGTCACCACTAGGGGGAGTATCAGGGTTCCCATAGGAAAAGTCCATGTTCCGAAGCATTTCCTCGGTCATGTTATCCGATGTGTAGCCCTTGTTGATCATCCTCTGACTTAAGGGCATGCTTGGCAACTTAACCTCAACGACATCCTGTGGACAACAAAATCAGCTCATTACATAGACAGAAAGGTCCATGAAGATTACAGGGTATATTTGGGTGACATTTTGATAATTAGTGTTTTAGAACTACATTCTTGGTAAGTCATATTGAATTTGCTAGGCTGAAATGATTTCAATATCACTATTAACTTTAATTTAATTATTAACCATTTTCATTGAACTGTATCAATTAGACTGGCCTTTTGACTCCAAAAAGTGTTTGTTTGAAGCAGGAAATGGAATGAATAGTTAACCATTTAACTAGCTAGAGTCTGTAAGGGGGTCTTGATGATAAAGCAGTTTTTCATGCCATACCTATGCTAGGGGTTGGGATTCTGGAAGAGGGAATCGAGTTAATCATGCCATGCCTTGTTTTTAGATGGTCTGGAACAGGGAGCACAGTCCGTTGTGTTATAACTTTGTTTGGAATTCCAGGAAGATTGACCCAATTTTCTGTATGGCCTACATTTAATTTGAGGGCCTGGATGGAAGCAGAACATATCTTGTCATGTTTACCATTATTTGGAGGGTTCGAAAGGAGCAGCAACTTATGATGCCATGCCTTTGTTTGGAATGTCTTGTAGAAAAAGCATATTTAATCATGTCCACCTTTACCTGTCTGGAAGGGGGAGCAGCTTATCAAGAGATTTCTTCAGGGTAGGGGAGGGGGGAGGGGGTGTCCTTGTAGAGGGAGCACAGCTTGTCATCTCCTACCTTTGTTTGGAGGGCCTGGAAGGGGGAGCACAATTTGCCATATCTCTGAGTAATGGTGAAGTCTACATCCTCGGCAAGCCTGTTCCTCCGGTCCATGCGACATGTCTTCATGCTGTGTAACTGTTTAGCCACCTTGGAGCCGAGGAATGTCTAAAAGTGTGGTTTTATACATGAATTTTAGCCTTTTACTACAAAGTGACTACCATGGTAGATAATAATTATGTTTCCTGTAGACATGTCAGCTGAAAAGCAATTCTTGGAAATTAGATAAACCACTGTTCTTTCCTTCAATATCATAAAGGAAACTCTACGAAAACTGCAGGCAAATGATAAAACAAATTAAGTATTCATGTCTTATTTATATAATTGAACCTGCATCACATTGAAAAGGAATGTACCTGTAATATCAGAATCTTTGAAAATTCAAATAAATCAATAAGATACCATTGTTTATTGTCTTTATCATTCTTTAATGATAACTTTTTATCAATGAAAATTTAAAATTGCAAATGAACTGTTCAGTTTTTCACAACCAATTCATATAAATAATAGTCCTCTGATACCCTGTGATCTAACAAATAGGATTTGCTGTACAGTACTTCTGATCTGAGAATTAAATTTTACAAAAAAACACTGAACACCATCAGTAAGACAATACTAAGAAAACACGATGAAAAAAACATGCAATGTTAACATTGTGAACACCTACCTTGGAGCGCTCAGGTCGAAGTGACCCAAGGTCAATTGTCTGTGCCCTGACCTTGATGTTTAGGCTGTGCCCACTGTCACTGTGTCTCTCCACTGTGGGAGCCTGTGTGGGTAAGGGCGTCTATAAACAACCACCCAGAAAGTGCATACAGCTAAATTGTACAGGGTGCTGACATACAGATGTAGGTAACCATTCAATACTGTCTGACTGCCAATGCCAGGGTAACCCAGGAAACCTACAACTACCAACACCAAGGTAACCATAGAAACCTACAACTACCAACACTGAGGTAACCATAGAAACCTACAACTACCAACACCGAGGTAACCATAGAAACCTACAACTACCAACACCAAGGTAACCATAGAAACCAACTACTTCATAAAGATATTATAACCATAAATACCACCTGACTTTTAACAGGGTTACCATAGTTACCACCTGACTATCAATTATATAGTTACCATAGATACCACCCGTCTATCAGTTATATGTAACATGTAGCGCTCCCATTCACCATATTCTACATACAATGGTAACACTTTTGAATGGTTGGACATCCCATACCTTTCCATATGCAATAACATGTCTGGATGGTAGCTACTCCCCAACCTTTCCAGAGCTTCCCCACCTAATCTGCTGCTGGTATTGGTACCCCAAAGAGTTAATATAAACCCCGTGTTGAATATTCATGTCTGTTAGAAATTACAATTTCCCCACTGGCATTGGTCTGTCGGTCAATCATCTGGTCAAGCCATCAAACCACCACGGGCCATCAAACCACCACAAACACGGAAACAGGCGTTTTATCAGTGATGAATTATTAAAAGTTTCACAATATATTTACAGGTATCTAGATTAGAATGTACAAATGTTCACCTGTTCTTTCAATTTTTATTATTTCATATGGTTCTGAAGACTATAAATGGATGTTGGTTTTATATTTGTTGTATTAAATCTAACAGGTGTTTGTGAATGATTTGAAGGAAACCCTGATGTTACAGTTAGAGAATGATAAAACACTTCACAATATCAACAGAAGTATCAAACACATCACACCTATTCCACTGTTCTCACTAGTGTTCAATACAATTTCATAATTCTTACTTTTCTTATAGTGCTGAGTTGCAATTTTGTCATTTAGTTGTAAAAAAAACCTGGCTGTTTTAAGCTTCACAATTGATAATGATTATTAAATAAATATCACCTCAGCTACTGGTGTTTTTCTGTGACTTTGTTTACACACACTGCTCTGGTCATACTGGCCAGCAGCTGTCACAGTGAATGCCTATCAATATCTATGTGTGCCTACTTAAAACCCTTATTATTACAAAGCAAAGGTAGAGAACTCTGTGAAAACACGAAAAGATAAAAATAAAACAGTTAGCCACAATACCACATATCACAACACCACTACAAGGTAAAAATATCCTCTCTACTCACATCCACAGACTCCTCCTCCAATTCCTCCTCCTCCTCCTCCTCCTCTTCCTTCTCCTCTACCTCCCCGTTATCCTTATTTGGAATCTCCTCCTGACCTCCGACCTGTACGTTCTCTGTTTCTATGGTGATATCTGCTTGGCTATTGTTACTTGTTTTATCACCTGTCATAGCAAATCATATGGCAATAATTTAACAAGAGGTCTATTAGGCCTGTTTTGAAATAAACTGAGATACCAGTATGAGATCATGGTGGCAAACTTGAATTTTTTATTGACCCAAACAATTAAAATACAACCACTTGGTCAGGACTGGGCAGGATTTGTGTGCCGCCTTTGGTTGAAACTGACCTGGATGAACTTAAAAATTAATCCAAAAAGTCTCGGCACATCTGAATCAGAAATGAGAATGGTCATCTGGGTGGACAATTGTAGAGACGATAGTTTTTCTGCATGAGGTGATAATTCGGTGAAAGAATTGATGATAGACTTTCTGCTCTAGGTGATGGATGAAATAATGTTTTGGTATGGCTTGTTGATGTTTCTAAACATATAAAATTAAGTCTTAAATCTTCCGGATATTTTTTTTATATATATATATTTAGTTCAACTGCACAATTGATATTAGACCAAACATGTGACAACCTACATCCAAGCTTTTCATTCCTTACCATCTAATTTACTGGTCCCCGTCACATCCCAGGGCGTTTTAGGGTGACACCAAGACTTCTTGTTCTTAAGGTTCCAGGACTTTTTCTGATGAAAGAATGTCAAAGTATGAAACAATTTATTACAATGTCATTTCTATAGATAAAGTTAAGTATCGTTCTTGAAAGTTTAGCGGAAATAACTCTATACAACCTGTTGGAAGCTATTCACACTCACAATTGAATGTCCGACCAAATAGCACAGTTGTTTACAGCATAGTCTTTTTGCAATTTTGAACTTTTTCTTAAAAATCTCATTATCACAGTTATTACAATTGTTTGCCTACCTGACCAAAGGTGCCTATGTAGTGACCCTCCATGGACCAGAGACGTGCCGTTTTGTCTGTGGACGCACTGAGGATAAACTGACCAGCCTCATGCTGGATGTACTCCACACTGACCACCGCCGAGTCGTGGGCCTTGAAGGACACATTGAGATGGGGGCAGGTCTTCACTCTCTACAAACAAATCAGGATCATAACACTGTTACAAAACACTCATTGTTTCAATTATCAACACTCGGATATATTAACTTCAAACTTCAGAATTAGGACTTTTATAAGGTTCCATACAGTACATTCCAATGTCGAGTTAGGACATTCCTCCTGATTTTTTACTGTAAGACTAGACTCTTAAGGGCCTGTCACACACTACCAATGTGCCACGCCGGGACTAAACCGGAGCAAAAAATTAATAACAGCAAGAAAATCAGCAGAGCTCCAGCAAGAAAGCACTTGTGCTACCGAATACCACTTTTCTCACACCTCCGTGTTACCGAGGCGCCGCCGTTGTTCTACTGGTGTGCCACCGTTGACCGGAGCTATAGCGGAGTGATACACGGTTGCGCTGCCGATGTTACGTTAGCACATCGTTAGTACATCGTCGGTGCATCAGTCCTAATTTGGTGGTATTTGGTAGTACTACGGTGTAACATCGGTACCAGTAGGGTACACATTGAGGCCACCAGAGAGCTGCCGATCCATTACGGGACGCTAGTGGTGCTCTACCGACATTAACGAAGCCATACTGGAGTACTGCCGTTGTAGTCCCGTTGCTCGCTCCGGCATCGCTACAGCGGACATTTTTTAGCATGTTCAAAAATTTCTACCGTCACCTACCGTTGTTAAATTTTTTGCCGATGTTCTGACAATGTACTACTGTTTTAGCAATGTGATACCGTTGTGCTTCCATACTAGTACTGATTCCTGAAACTCGCCAAATTTGTGCTCCGGTATAGCTCCAGCAACCCAAATCGGCTAGGTGTGACAGGCCCTTAAAGTCATAAGCCTGTATATCTTTAATAATGTATAGTTCAATATTTGGCTGATTTATTATATACTTTGACCTTACTGTCCCTGAATCAACACTAGAATATTGATGGGATATCAACGGTTGATCCCTGTATGATCATCAATGATACTCGGTATTAACTGAAGATCAGACCCAGATATCAATAACATCCGAACAATGACTTTAAATTATTTCATATATGACTGTCTACATAATAAACATGGAGACTGCGGTTCAGGACTGATAAAACTGAGGATTTATTGTATTTAGATGTTTTACCCTTTCTGTGCTGTGCAGACAGTACTCAGAGATGTCCCAACTTTTAATCTGTCCGGTTGTATCTCCGGTGATGAGACAGGAATTACGAGGGTCTGTGCACATAGCCAGCACCGACTCATCCTTTGTGTCAGGTACATAGAAATAGCCTAAAAAGTAAGACATGAACATAGAAATCGTCTATAAGTAAGACATGATCATAGAAATAGCTGAGAAGTAAGACATGAACATAAAAATAGCCTAGAAGTAAGATATGAACATAGAAATCATCTATAAGTAAGACATGAACATAGAAATAGTCTATAAGTAAGACATGAACATAGAAATAGTCTATAAGTAAGACATAAACATAGAAACAGTCTATAAGTAAGACATGAACATAGAAATAGTCTATAAGTAAGACATGATCATAGAAATTGCTGAGAAGTCAGACATAAACATAGAAACAGTCTAGAAGTAAGACATGAACACAAAAATATCAGCAGACTTCAATATTCTATCAAGTATATCATGTAATGAACTCATGTCAATCTTAGATGAACTGTAATTTGAATTGTTTCATTTTCTATTATTTGGATATTTATCTTATTTGCAATATCAGTTGATATATACGTGTATTTTCTCAGTCATTTCTACAATACTGGACATCACAAAATACAAGGTGATTATAGGGATAAGATGACGGTTATAAGGTTGTGATGACTTACCCATCTCGTATTTGGCGGTGAACAGACACCACCAGTGTAGGTAAACTTACCCATCGCGTGTTTGGCGGTGAAGAGACCCCACCAGTGTAGATAAACTTACCCATCTCGTGTTTGGCGGTGAAGAGACACCACCAGTGTAGGTAGCCTGCCTCACTAGACACCAGCATAGACGTGTCCAATGTCCGACCAGCACAGCGCGCCCGCAGAAACAGGAGTTTATCAACCGGAACAGGCTGTCTGGGTGACAAATAAACCACACCTTTCAATCACAGAAATTTATCATACCACATAATAAATAGCAGTTCTATCATACTTAATCAAATTGTTATTCATATTAATTGTATAATAATAATACAGTATTAGAATCATACAGACTTTTCACAGTTATTACTTTGACCTTCAATGCTAAGAGCAATGACATTCAACTTGCACAAAACAACAGCCTTTGAACTTTCATATTAATGTCAAAATCTTGATACTAAACACTGTTGGTTCTAAACTCAGGACAATATTATTTACTTGATTTGATGCAGTATTTTCAGAAAGACAACTTACCCTTTTGCGATCCTATGTGATTTTCTGTGGCGTGAGTTTGGGCGAGACAGCAGGGTGTTGGAGGAAGGTCGAGGGTCAGAGGTCGTCTGTGATGACCTCACTCCCTGTGCCTCTTCCAACAGGTCCATAGTACTAAAACTGCTGAGGAAACTTTGCTGTTCCTGGATTGCCTCAATTTTCTTGGTTCTGGTCACAGTAACAGAGAGCGCAGGTTATTACATGTATGTGTATGTTGCATAAAGTATGCATAATATATTCTCAAATGTTGTTCTGATAATACAAGTCATGTAGTAGGCAGGGACTGAAGTAACATCTACTGCAGCATAAGTATACACTACAGTGACAATAAAAAAAATGTGTCACATATATTACCAATGTAACGTACCCTCTGTAACCATTTCATTTCCTACTCATCTTCTATATGTAGGATTATGTATAACATAGATTTCCTGATTTAAGATTATGGTAAAAGATTACTAACTCATTCACCCCTGAAGACGTATTTGAACTCACCCAATTCAAAGGTTGGAATAGTTCATTATAAAATTTCAGGGTTGAATGAGTTAATTAATTTTCAAATTTCACAAAAATGATTGAAAATGTGTGGCTATCATCCTTAATTATTATTATATGATAACATGAATGTGCCCATTAGTCAAACTTAATCTCTGATATCTCTTGATATACAAAGAAACACAAAACTTACATGTCAGGTTTCTGTCCTCTTCGTAGCCTCACAAATATTTTCTCCGTTTCTAGGTCCCAAACTGTGATCTCACCATCAAACCCAGCAGTGGCCAGAAACTGAGGTATGCAGAAGTCCATTGCTAAAATGTCGTCAGCATGGAGTTGTCCCCCTTTCCAATCTGTATTGGCTGGGACATACAGATTCTGTAAAATATTGTTGCATATACATGAATATACAAAACACACTACAAAGAGCACACATTTGAAATGGAGGGAATGGGAAACTTGAATTACCACTTAATCAATTCTTTTTTTAGGAAAACAGATTATTTAGAGTGCACAGGATAAAGTTCTACAAGAAGGAATTAAATCTTACCTGAATTACATTTGTAATTCTTTGTATTTTGCTGGTCAACATAATAGAAATGTCTTTAGTTGAATTATACACACTCATATATACTGTAATAACTACTTCATGGAATAAAAGATATGTATTTTATGGACAAGTGGTCATTATACAGAGGTTTAGGTACAATGTAATTGTAATTTTAGAGATTTAAATTCATGTCAGACTTACATCAGCATCTGAATCATCATAAACTATGATCTTTCGACTCCAGCCAACAGCAAGGATGATGTTCCTGTCCATGACGGGGACAATACCAGTCACCTCAGCTTCCCCCACAGCCTCTAACTTGTGTAAGTTATGTCCATTCTGGAAGTTCCACACCTTTACCAACAAGTAACAAACACATTTAAATATGTAGGCCTATGTGACATGTGTCTTGTGACATATCATGTGACTTGTAACATATGACACCTGTCCTACATAGTATGGTACCTGTACTGTTTACCATAATTGTTCTGTTACACATCCCTGTAATGTTTACCTTAATTGTTCCGTTACGGGCCCCTGTGATCAGCCTCCTCCAGGACTCGTCAAACACCATACATGTGATTTCTTCCTCCCCGTGAGCGTTAGAGAACACAATGGCTTTGTTCCCACTTTCCAGCTCCCATACAGCAATGTTTGAGGAGTCACAGCCTGTCACCACCTTAAACAGTATATACTATGTTATCATCACAGACAGCTGAGGTTCATTTATCAACATAATGGGACAACACTATATGCAAGTATACAGTGAATAATTGTCATTAGACATTCAACAAATATTCATTCTATATCAGTTGTAAAACTTGTAAAGTCACTATACATTGCCATACCAAAACTTTTAGATGCTGCAGTGATCACTTCAGATATACCCCTCCAACAAATCTTCTAATTATCGAAATTGAAACAATATTGTTATGTATAGACCCACTGTGAATAGCGTTACATATTCAAAAATACCATAAATATAACCAGCCCTTCATTTAACAAATCAGGTGAGTGTATCCACAATATTCAGCTCCACTGAGAACAATACTTATACGATACTGGACAACAGTGTCTGGCGTACCTGTTTGAAGAGTTGGTTGTAGATGGCTGAGCAGAGCTGAGTGTCGTGGGTAGTCACAGACTGCTGTTTAGGTAGACGTGTTTGTCCCAGCTTCAGCATCCCCAGGTAGTCATTACAGGTGACGATGAGAGCGTCCTGGGGCGACAGCTGTAGGTGCATGGGGAACTGTCCGTGCTCGGGCATGCGGCCATGGATACTGCTGGGGAATTTGAGCACCACAGTCTGTAGACAGGTGTGTTCTCGAATGTCCCACACCTTTACAACCTACAGGTACAAATAACAGTATTTACTCTACAGTGTAGTAACATTACAATATTCTCTGCAACATAAAATGTCTTTGATCAAAAACCGAGTTCCTTTTGAACACGCATATATATATATATACCTATACACAAACCTATACAACTCAGACTGTATATTACATATCGTGCTAATTTTCCCCTCAAGTCTGTTTGTTACTTACAGCATCTTTTGAGTAGCTGAACACTTGCATAAGGCCTTCGTGAATCTTCACGCCAATGACCCCAGTGGAATGACCCTCGAGCATGGCGATTGGTCGGCTAGCCACATAGGCATTCCAGAGACGGATAACATGATCAAGGCTCCCAGTCACAAGAATGTTTAAATTTTGATTATAATCAAAACATTCTATACCCTTTAAAACAAAAAAACACATAACTCATTAATCAAAATACATTTAACGTCACTAGATACAGGAAAAAGAGATAATTAACAAAAATTCCAATTTAATTTACAATTTTGAATCTCTTGTAATACCTTCTTTGTGTGAAAGTAATCTACATGTATACGTAGTAGTCTGTGATAATTCAGTAAAGAACCAGAATGTGTCCTACCTTTTCAATGTTGAACACATATTGTTTCTTGAGTTTGTTGATGTCAGAGATGACGATGGATCGGTTTGGTGAGCTTGTTGATGAGATGATACTGTTTTTACTATGGATATATTGCACTTGTCGGATGAGATGAGGTGGAATTTGTTGAACTTTATCGTGTAAAATTTTTTCATGTCCTACATAACGAGAATGGCCTCCTTTTTCTACTTCCTGCAAATAGATAAAAGCAGATGCATAAATTATCCTACATAATAATCATTCAATTGAGTACACTATCTTTATCCGTCAACAAAAATGTATCTTAAAATAAATTATCGAGACAAATTGATGATAGAAAAAATGAGTTAAGAAAAACAACAGCACCATCAACTAATCAACTTTTGGTGACTGTTATAAAATATTCTGTCTGTTAGTTGTTAATTTTTACAAAAGGAACAACTACAGTGGATAAGTACATGATATTTAGTGTGATCATAGATCAAAACAGTGGTATATATCCAAGATGGCGGACATTTGTGAACAGGGGGGTTGCTCGCAATTAAGCCCCCTCCCAACTTTTGGCCCATCTTTTTTCTCAGGAGGGGGGGGGGGGGGGGGGGGCTTATTTTAATACGGCAATCAAAAAAACTTCATCATTGTTTGTATGGCTATGTGCTTCGATGTGAAAAAATATCTCTTCATTATACTGGGATTACAACAATAAAACATTACTCACACTCCAGAATATTTTTTGAGCTCCATCTTCACTTTTGAAAGCTGTCTCAAAAAGTTGAGTAAGAGGTTTCTTGAAGTACAGCACATGAACAGCACCAGCATCAACACCAAATATAAGCACGGACATTCCTGCAGGATTCTGGGGGTACATACAACAGGTAGTCAATAGTTAACACAGCATCAACACCAAATATAAGCACGGACATTCCTTCAGGATTCTGGGGGTACATACAACAGGTAGTCAATAGTTAACACAGCATCAACACCAAATATAAGCACGGACATTCCTGCAGGATCCTGGGGGTACATACAACAGGTAGTCAATAGTTAACACAGCATCAACACCAAATATAAGCACGGACATTCCTGCAGGGTTCTGGGGGTACATACAACAGGTAGTCGATAGTTAAGACAGCATCAACTGCTGAAGAAATTTTGTGTCTCCATGATTTGACAAAATAAAAGTTATTTTAACTGTGAAGAAACATTCCATACTTGTTGACAATTTGGACAATCGTGTACCACTATAGAACCTACCTTTTTGTCATACCAGTAATCAAAACAGTACGGGACATCTGACATGGCTGAAATTATAAAAGGGTCTCGTTATATATCTAATCAAATGTTCTATTTGAAGTATTACATTAGTATCGCAGAATGACAGTAGACACGTATGTATACACATTTCATGGTTACAATCTTCTTAAGGCTGGAATATCTTATTTATCTAAATTACAATCCCAACATCCTAAATATCTAATGTTACAGACTCTGTTCATCTAAATGACAAACTCTGTTTATCCCAATTACAATATCTGACATCATGAATAACATCTGAAACAGTGTGTATATGAAATTTCAAAAAGGTAAAATTTATTGGACATTTGAGCTACACCTATCTCAATTACAAACTCCCCCTGAATAAGTTTTTAGCCTCAATTACAAATTCTATTTATCTCTATTACACATTCTGTTAATCTCACTTACCAACTTTGTTCATATCATTTACCAATTCCAACATCTCTCATACCAATATTACCTTAAATATTTTCATGGTATAGCTACCAACTACATTCACTTTACATTGCAATGATAAGATTACCCAGACACATTTATTGGAAACAATAGTAACGCTGTAAAAATTTAATGTAAACAGTCAATGGTCTGAGGGATGAGATAGAGAATGTCAGTTTGTTTTTACCAAAGAGGTTGTACTCCTCGAACCATTGGTTGGTGGAACAGTCAAAGATACGGATATCTCGACTGGTGGAGGCCAGCGCTAACTTGTTACAGTTGGGCAGGTATATAGCATCAGTCACCCACATCTTAAACCGACGTTTGGGCGCATTAAGTTCTGCGTCATCGTCAGATATTGTGTAGGCCTTCTCCATAATCATGTTGGTCTGCCAGACTGTGATGGCTCCTTCCTATAACAGATACAGTAAGCAGGGGTGAGAAATTACATACTTCTTGTGGTGTTTTTTTTTACCAATTTCCATAAATAGAAACAGACATTGGTGACGCATTGAGAAAAAAGAGGGGGTGACAAGGTCACACACTGAAATATCTACAAATATTGCTAATATATACTGACATACTGAATTATCTACCTACCTTGCTAACACCGACATACCGACTGGGATTCTCGGACGCTAGAATCTTTGTGGACTGTTCTTGCTGAAAAACAACGTAAACAATACAGTTAATCTTCCATCAATAGTGTTTTTGACAGAAAACATATAAAACCTTGTATCATTTCTAATAGCTATCTTCATAAGCATCATAATTAGGTGATACTAACATCAATACATCCCCTAAACTTTCCATGTTAAATTTATTTCATGTATCATTATCATCTTTAGATTTACTTCAATGATTTTCTCACCGACGAGGAGATACAGTCATGATGTTGTCAATACCAACAATATTTACGTGTATGTGAGAGTAAAAATACTAAATCTACAGCCGGGTCAATTAGTCAATTACTTGGTAATCTTTTGTCCAGAAAGATTCTGGCAGGCTTTCATTTGTCAACAGTCCACTATACATGTATATAGGTTGCTGTAGGTAATTAAAATTAGAGTTACTTGTATAATTTCATTCTTTATTTACTTTTTTCTTATGACCAGTTGACCTAGGTTTCTAGAAATCTGACCTTGTTTTGCACAATGTGTCTGATTTTGGGTTCCACCAGAAATGGGATTTCTCGCTTGGTCCTCATGTAGTCGTTCTCCCTGTACAGTAGTAACATGTAGGTACAGAATTCACTCCAGTCGACGTAACCATCACACGTGGTGTCTAGCTGTAGGTAACAAAGTACAACTCAATTAAATAAGCTCAAATAGCTCAGAGGTAACACAACATACAACTCACTCAACTAAAGTAACTCAAATAGCTCAGAGGTAACGTAATGTACAACTCCATTAAAAGCAGCTCAAATAGCTGTGAGGTAACACAACTTACAACTCACTCAATTAAAGTAACTCAGATAGCTCAGCGGCAACGCAATGTACAACTCCATTAAAGCAGCTCAAATAGCTCAGAGGTAACACAACATACAACTCACTCAATTAAAGTAGCTCAAACAGCTCAGAGACAACACTGCTTAAAACTCACTCAATTAAAGTAACTCAAATAGCTCAAAGTAAGACAACACACAACTTATTTAATGCAAGTAGCTCAAACAGCTTAGAGGAAACACAAAGTTCAGTTAACTCAATTAAAGTAGCTCAAACAGCTCAGAGACAACACTGCTTAAAACTCACTCAATTAAAGTAACTCAAATAGCTCAAAGTAAGACAACACACAACTTATTTAATGCAAGTAGCTCAAACAGCTTAGAGGAAACACAAAGTTCAGTTAACTCAATTAAAGTAGCTCAAACAGCTCAGAGATAACACTGCTTAAAACTCACTCAATTAAAGTAACTCAAATAGCTCAGAGGTAATGTAATGTACAACTCCATTAAAGCAGCTCAAATAGCTGTGAGGTAACACAACATACAACTCACTCAATTAAAGTAGCTCAAACAGCTCAGAGATAACACTGCTTAAAACTCACTCAATTAAAGTAACTCAAATAGCTCAAAGTAACACAACACACAACTTATTTAATGCAAGTAGCTCAAACAGCTTAGAGGTAACACAAAGTTCAGTTAACTCAATTAAAGTAGCTCAAACAGCTCAGAGATAACACTGCTTAAAACTCACTCAATTAAAGTAGCTGAAACAGCTTAGATGTAACACTGCTTAAAACACACTCAGTAAAAATACAATGTACAACTCAATTAAAGTAGCTCAAAAAGCTTTGAGGTAACTCAATATACAACTCGCTCAACTAAATTATTAAGCTCAAAGGTACACAACATATAACTTACAAGTGAATAATGTTTGTGTGGCATTGACAACTAGTAATCAAGTGCCACAATATGACTCAATTTAAAGTAACAGTTAACATGTTGAAAAGTTTTAGAATGGTGTTAAGATTTACCTTCTGGAAGAGTTTTTCCAGATACTCATCATATTCATGGGTCTCAAGAACACGACTGAATGCGTCTTTGAACTCTACCATGTTCATGGCGCCAGGAACACGTTTCTGGACCTTGGCAGGGAAGTAGCTGGTCGCCTCCTGCAGAATGATGTCTGGAGGTTTAAAGTAGCTGAACTCCTTCATCAGTTTTTGAAGGTGATGTAGCTTCATCAGTTCTTCCAAGCGTGTGTTATTGTCCTTGTCCCCAAAACTGTAAAAAAAGGTCAAGGTCATTAAAATTTTACCTATGTTGTTGTCCTTGTCCCATAAACTGCAAATAAAGGTCAAGGATATTAAAGTCAAGGTCAAGGTAGCCCAAATTACTTTGAATCACATGAAAACATTATCTATATCATTAAAATTGCAACATGACATCAAATCAAGGTCAGCAAATACAGCTGGTCAAGGTTATGGAAGATTTAATTTACAAAAGATAAAGCAGGATTTGTTGTCCTTATAGATAACTTGCAAATAGAGGGGAAGTTTACTTTTCACTTGGAAAAAACTTGCCGCCAGCTGTTCACAAAAAAGGACTAAAGGATTAGAGAAAATAATTTCTGTGTACCAGCTATGCCATTCATAATGAAGTGAGGTCAATGTTTGGTGAAAGTCAAGGTCGATGTCAACTCAAGGTCAAGGTCAATGTCAGCTCAAAGTCAAGATTAATGTTTAGTAAAATTGACCAGAAATAAATCTGCTCTTATAACATTTGAATCCATGGGATAGAAAAACTCCCAGATTAAAGTTATATGAAAATTATTTTTTTATGTACCATGACACTAAGGTTATGATGAATGTCGACAGCCACTGTTGTGCTGTTGGTTACTATGTACAAACAACCTTGGACATGCATTTAATGTCAGCGTTGTCTAATTGATAGTTTATACACGATAGATTTTACTTTTTGAACCTAGGTTGTCTCTATACATGTCTCCAAAGATTACAGATAAAATATATGTACATAACACTCAATTGTCAACGTAAAGTCAGGTTATTATGCATGCATAAAGGATTACAGACAGAAAAACCAACAATGATAAATGATCAAGGTAAATTTCAAGTACAATTCAACATTGCCTCCCAATGATATTGGAGTGTTCTCAATTGATTTTCTGAAATATTCAGTTTAAAAAATATATAAGAATGTTTACGGAACTGTCAATTCTAATTAATTAAAAAAAACTATGAACATTCAAATTTCTTTTTAAAGTTAACACAGCAATAAAGCCCTCTGGATTTTGTTGAATATGAGCTTGACTGAGGTACATGTTAACTCCTGTATAGCTGGAACCTTTACATCAAAGCAAATCATGTATTCTGTCTAAAGTTCACCAGTATTATTATATTATGTAGAATCTATAAGAACTAGCTATAGGCTATAATATAAAGGACGTAATTAATTACAGTCATCAGTTACCTTAACCATCTGTATCTCAGTATAAAGATATACCATCGTTAAGATGACACTGCTATATAAACCTAAAGTTGTGATTAATATTCATAATTCACATCATTTCTAGGTCTGTGTTCTCCTCGGCATACATAACTTGTATAGAATAACTGAATATTGTTAAAATCTCATTCCTCCTGGTTTACAAATGTAAATATTATGTCAGTTTCTATGCAGTATATAAAGCCCAGGGCATCTACGTTTTCTCAGTAAATTATTCACATTTACCTTTTAAGAAACACAACACAATTCCTAGCAGGTTTTGCATTCATTTTAAGACCTTGATGGTATACAACAGAGGAGTACTTCTCTTGATCTGACCTTAGCTCTAATATCTCCAGTGGTGTATTTCCTATCTCTATAGTTTACATGGGAGTACTACTCATGATCTGACCTTAGCTGTAGTACCTCCAGTGGTGTATTTCCTATCTCTATGGTTTATAGGGGAGTACTACTCTTGATCTGACCTTAGCTGTAGTCCCTCCAGTGGTGTGTTTCCTATCTCTATAGTTTACAGGGGAGAACTACTCTTGATCTGACCTTAGCTCTTCTATCTCCAGTGGTGTGTTTCCTATCTCTATGGTTTACAGGGGAGAACTACTCTTGATCTGACCTTAGCTCTTCTATCTCCAATGGTGTGTTTCCTATCTCTATGGTTTACAGGGGAGTACTACTCTTGATCTGAACTTAGCTGTAGTACCTCCAGTGGTGTGTTTCCTATCTCAATGGTTTACAGGGGAGTACTACTCTTGATCTGACCTTAGCTGTAGTCCCTCCAGTGGTGTGTTTCCTATCTCTATAGTTTACAGGGGATTACTACTCTTGATCTGACCTTAGCTCTTCTATCTCCAATGGTGTGTTTCCTATCTCTATGGTTTACAGGGGAGAACTACTCTTGATCTGACCTTAGCTGTAGTACCTCCAGTTGTGTGTTTCCTATCTCTATAGTTTACATGGGAGTACTACTCTTGATCTGACCGAGTACTACTCTTGATCTGACCTTAGCTCTAATATCTCCAGTGGTGTATTTCCTATCTCTATAGTTTATAGGGGAGTACTACTGTTGATCTGACCTTAGCTGTAGTACCTCCAGTGGTGTATTTCCTATCTCTATAGTTTATAGGGGAGTACTACTCTTGATCTGACCTTAGCTGTAGTACCTCCAGTGGTGTGTTTCCTATCTCAATGGTTTACAGGGGAGTACTACTCTTGATCTGACCTTAGCTCTTCTATCTCCAGTGGTGTATTTCCTATCTCTATAGTTTACATGGGAGTACTACTCTTGATCTGACCTTAGCTGTAGTACCTCCAGTGGTGTATTTCCTATCTCTATAGTTTACATGGGAGTACTACTCTTGATCTGACCTTAGCTGTAGTACCTCCAGTTGTGTGTTTCCTATCTCTATGGTTTACAGGGAGTACTACTCTTGATCTGAGCTTAGCTCTTCTATCTCCAGAGGTATGTTTCCTATCTCTATGGTTTACAGGTTTTCTTGATCTGACCTTAACTCTAATATCTCCAATGGTGTGTATCTAACATCTATGGTTTAAGAGAAACACTTCCTTATTAGGTTTTAACCATAGCTCTATGGTATCAAGGGATGTCATCTCATATCTTTGGTTTATAAGCCGCATTTTTTTTATTAGTGTGTTGCAATCTTGCTGGTCCACCTACCTTCAGGTTTCACAGAAACATACTTCAAAACTGAACTCCTATTCAGTTTGCACCAAATATAACAAACTTAATTTATTAATAAAAATTCATGAGAAATTTTCTTTTACATAAAGGCTTTCCATAAAATTGAATAACCATCTTTAACAAAGATTATAAACATAATGATGGGTCATGTTTATACATAAATGTATCATTTTATGTATGAAATATCTGAACTCACATCTCAAATCAATAGACATCTAAATTTGCCCATGCCATCAGAATTTTCAGTCGTGTATTTTTCTGTTGCTGCATTATATTAGGGGTTTTAGTCTACTGTGACCTTCATAATACTGGTACACAAAAAACAGATTATGTTGAAGGTCCTCAAGAGTAATTACAAAAAAATGCCAAACAATGACTTTCAATTATAGATCCCAATGTAAGCCAAAAATCTATCTTATTTTCATTTCAGAGTTTTATAAGGATATAATTATTAAAAATCTATTCCCTGTAGGGACAGGTAAAAAGCACTGTGATTCTCATGTCAAACACTAATTTTAATTAAGAAGTTTTTATGACGAGTGGTATGAGGCCTGGGGTTGCATGCTATGCGCCATAAGGCCTTCTGTGGGGTCCAAATAGGGATATATGGGGGGGTTCCAAGTGGGGTTCCATGAAATGTTCCATGAGGTGTGCTATGAAGTATTCCTTGAAGGAGTTCCAAGCAGACTGTCCTTGATGGCATTGTGTGGAGGCTCTACGAGGGCTGATAGCTAATTCCATGAAACATCCATGTGATGTTCCACAAAGATTTCCATGCAATATTTCATCAGGAGTATTGTAAGAAGCTCTATGAGAAGCACCATGATATTTAGTATTGTGTACATGGTATTTCATGGAGGTTTCCATGATGGGTAATAAAATGAAGACTTTACATTGTTTTCATTGTAATGAGATGTTCTATGCAGTCTATGCTGAAGTGTTCAGTGTTCCATGAGGAGAGATATACTCTCAGCCCGACAGCCCTGGGGAGGACTTTCCCAGTGATTGTGGCCTGCAGTACTTTGAGATAGGTGTATGTGACTGACGTAGTGTGGTTGGTCAGCCTGACAGCCCTGGGTGAACATTAGAGTGCCATGTCAATATAAACAGCTGACTACAGTTCTGTATCTGATAAACTAACTCTTAACATATCCAACACAAACACTGATAAACATTGATTTAACCTAAGCAGGGCAGGTTTCAATAGCGGAAACTAATAATGAAAACCTTCAACCTAAACGTTGAGTTCTTAATATTGAAAGATAAGAAGGAGCAAGCTTCTAAGCATCAAATAACCTCCTGATACAAGAGTATATCATACAATATTCTTTCTGTTTACAGGAACATAGCATCAAATAACTCCCTTGACAAAAATGGAGCATAGCATCAGATAGTCTTTCTTAACCAAACCCTTGGACACAGAACATCAATTAAGCAGTGATTTAGGAACCTTAAGCCGATACAGTAACATATATAAAACCATTTCATCTAATTTCATTACATTGGAATGTGTTGGGAATGAATACAGTCAATAAAACAAATGTACTGCTATGACATTTCAATACCTTTTTTGACAGTTTTGTGTTCATTAACAATGTGCCATAGGATGTTGAACAAAGGGCTGTCTTAACAATACAACAGTTCTATTAGGTATGTATTGATTACTCTGGCTGATTAATATCTGTCTAAACAAACACCCAATAGCTGCGGAGGGAAATTAAACACGGCATGTCCATCTCACCTGATCAATACACCTGGCCAGGTATATCACTGCAGGTAACTACCCCACAGGTAAACAACAGGGGACACATAGCACCAGTTATCAGCACAAATTTAATTAAGTCTGCAGGTGATAGTATGATTTTAATGTTGATTAAAAACAAACCAAAAAAATTTGATGGCATCTATGATGAAATTTTAATAACAATTAACTATCAGCATCTCAAGCTCCCTGTCTGTTGTGGTGACATTTTTTACATCACACCTAGTAACGGCAGTATGTCAGACAGGGTAGCATGTATCTAACAACGGATGGAACCTGACACCAGACTTCGTTAGATGTCTCGGCTGTATCTGATGGTACCATTTACCAACATTTTCATCACCATTAAACTGAACTTCGAACAAACCTGGAACACGTTCCGAGATTCCAATCGTCAACATCACGTCACATCAAACACATGATGAAACATGTAATTATAAACACATAATAAAGCATGCCATCAAGAATGATATTCGAGATGGGATCCTTTTGTCATTTTTTGATAAAGCTTTCTACAGCTATCCTCTGATATTTGTACCTTAATTGTGTGAGTCCGACATCTAATTACTAACAACAAGTTTTCAACATATGCAATTTTCAATTTTTCTTTAAGGAATTTGGCTGTTAAAGATAACTAGAGAAAACAGATTTTACAGAGTTAGCAATACTTTTCAAAATAAACTTGACAAAATATGTGATGGACAGTTGTCATGTTTATATTGATAAACACTTTATTGAAATTCAAAGAGAGAAAATTACCTGTCCTTTATAACCCTAATAATGTTTTGTCATTTTCAACAAAAAGTTTTTAACAGCCGAGACAATTCCTGGGGAATCCGGCACATTTACATACACAAATAACGATTATTTCAATGACTAAAACTCTATGGTGTAACTGTTTGAACAGTAGATATCATGTCAGTCTGACCCAGATTTCGGTTTCGATTGGAATTTGACATTCAATTACCATTCCTTACTAGGAGCAATCAACATGGCTCCCCGAGCGTAGTCATTCATGCATGAAGTTTTATTGTTTGTTGTTGATCAACAAAGCACTCATCTTTAGACAGGATAAAGGAAATCTATTTTGCTTCCCATCTGTATGAATAATTAACATAAATAAGTAAAGAGATATTATCTGTTCCTTGCCATGGCAACAGTGAAATGTACCATTATCATATTAGAGATCAAAGCCGAACATACAGATCCTAGGAGATTGACAGAGATCAGATTAACACTTTGAATTTGTATGTCCTGATGAATCTGACAAGATTGATACCGAACTAACATATCTAGTTGAATTGTTACAAAGTTTTAAATCCTGGGAGATTGTTACAGATCTTAGGAACCTTTAGGGATTACTACCAAGTTATATATCCTTGGGGAATGTTACAGATCTTAGGAACCTTTAGGTACCAAGTTATAAATCCTTGGAGAATGTTACAGATCTTGGGAACCTTTAGGTACCAAGTTATAAATCCTTGGGGAATGTTACAGAATTTAGTAACCTTTAGGTACCAAGTTATAAATCCTTGGGGAATGTTACAGATTTTAGGAACCTTTAGGTACCAAGTTATAAATCCTTGAGGAATGTTACAGATCTTAGGAACCTTTAGGTACCAAGTTATAAACCCTTGGCGAATGTTCCAGATCTTAGGAACCTTTAGGTACCAAGTTATAAACCCTTGGGGAATGTTACAGATCTTAGGAACCTTTAGGTACCAAGTTATAAACCCTTGGCGAATGTTCCAGATCTTAGGAACCTTTAGGTACCAAGTTATAAATCCTTGGGGAATGTTACAGATCTTAGGAACCTTTAGGTACCAAGTTATTAATCCTTGGGGAATGTTACAGATCTTAGGAACCTTTAGGTACCAAGTTATAAATCCTTGGGGAATGTTACAGATCTTAGGAACCTTTAGGTACCAAGTTATAAATCCTTGGGGAATGTTACAGATCTTAGGAACCTTTAGGTACCAAGTTATAAATCCTTAGGGAATGTTACAGATCTAGGAACCTTTAGGTACCAAGTTATAAATCCTTGGGGAATGTTACAGATCTTAGGAACCTTTAGGTACCAAGTTATAAATCCTTGGGGAATGTTACAGATCTTAGGAACCTTTAGGTACCAAGTTATAAATCCTTGGGGAATGTTACAGATCTTAGGAACCTTTAGGTACCAAGTTATAAATCCTTGGGGAATGTTACAGATCTTAGGAACCTTTAGGTACCAAGTTATAAATCCTTGGGGAATGTTACAGATCTTAGGAACCTTTAGGTACCAAGTTATAAATCCTTGGGGAATGTTACAGATCTTAGGAACCTTTAGGTACCAAGTTATAAATCCTTGGGGAATGTTACAGATCTTAGGAACCTTTAGGGATTGCACAAAGTTATAAATCCTTGGGGAATGTTACAGATCTTAGGAACCTTTAGGTACCAAGTTATAAATCCTTGGGGAATGTTACAGATCTTAGAAAGCGTTGGGGATTGTTACAATCTTTGGGGATTTTCACCTAGCTCATTAACTTTTTGAAGTTTGCATGGAGGAGATTCTGCATGCTCAAAATTACAACATAAATTAAATGTGTGTATATACCCCCTAGAGACAAAACAACCCTTTAAACTGACATAATTTTAGTTCTTCTTTTAGGTGAAATCATTAGATCTTAGAATTAAGGAACAGTTAAGCAAATTCACTGGTTGAAAACACTATAAATGTAAGGGTCCAAAATCGGGAGTCTGTCTCCTAAATAGGGAGGGTTGGCAAGTATGCTAGTTGCAGCTACTGTTTGCAGCAAATATTTCTTGCAGGTACATGTAGTTGCAGCCACTTGACCACAAACAGAAAAGAAATTTCATATTTCTATAAGGGCTGCAGATATCAAATATAAATGAGGGCAACAGTCATACAAGTTTAACACAATATCGGTCAACAATATATAAATATAAATCATTGCTGAAAAATTATTCTCAATACATTGAATTTTCATTCTATTTGTAATCTTTTGTTTGCCTTGATCATTTGTGAGACGATTCAATTTCAAAGATTTTCAGAATGTCTCTGGTAAACACACCTCCCACATAAGGTTTTCCCCATTCCCTTTAAATTCACCATTATATAAGAGTGAACAGAATATCCTCTCCCTTGAACTACTAATAAAGGGGAGGGTTGTGGTTTAAGTCAAATAAAGAGGGCCCAGCTAGAGTGATTGTATAAGTCAAACACGCCTATATTACCACTTACGGTCACATTCGGGCCGTGTTGACTTTTCTAATGAAAGTTTTAAAATTCTACGTACAGACAAGTTGTTTCTATGTCAGAACCTTAGAGTGATGTCATCATCTCTGGATAGCTGTGGTTAACATAACACACACAAAAACAGTTCACACGAACTCTGTCACTTCTAACTTCGCCTATGCTAACACAAACCTTATCTTATGTGGACTTTGAATGCTGCGAAACTTATATTTATATCCAGATTTTATTATGGTTTCAATCTTAACAAACAGGCAACAGAAAACAAGAGCCAGGAGATATCAATCATATGTGGCTGCAAAATTACTTCAAACAACATCCTAGGACAAGAGTCGCTAAAAGAATATCAAAATGAAGAAAACAAAACCAAAATGGTGTGGAAATGCCAATGCCCCAACATACAGAAAATACACAGTACAGTTTTGTAAAAGACATTAAGACAACTGGATCATTTCCACAAAGGTCAAAATAGGCTTGCTATCCTAGGGTAGAAAACTGATCGTATGTGTGAATCAGAGGCTATTATGTGAATCTTACTTTAATCAGATTTAAGATTCTTTCGTCTACGTTCATGTGAAGATATGAATGGACATAAGTTGTAAATGTCCTATACCATCAGGGGCTGTGGTAGCCACATCGGGATTCCTGCTCTGGGCCAATAGGATAAAATAATCCTGTATCCACTAATGGTACTGAACTACATACTGTGTAAAGCCACAAGGCAAGGTTAAGTACTACATTTGTCTGAAATCAGCCTTCAGAACAACAAAATCCATTTGCAAATGTAGAGCTACGCCTGTAGTAGCACCCTCAAACTTTTAAACAGTCTCCATAGCGTTAACTGACAGAAGGGCAACACATGTAATAAAAGCTAGAAGTGCAAACAACCAAGAATATGTATTACTTTGTATGATATTAAATACTTTATCGTAAGAGCTCCACCTAAAGGTATAGGGTTATACATGTACATTGAAGTGACGACCACAAGGTCCTGTATGTAGCTGTCAAACGTAAAAAGAAGTCATAGTTGCATCAAAAAAGTATTAACTGACAGAAACAGCTGACATCAATAGATGAATCTTTGCAGGATGAAAGAGCATTGTACAAATTTGCGAGAAATCAAACTGACACTATAGGACTGGCTTACATCCACATGTTCTCGTATAATTTTTAGTTATATCATGTACAAAAATGCCAATAACTATATGGAAATGTACCTGTCCTACCAAACATTGCACACTTTTCTATGATTTAATTCACTGAGGGTTGGAAGAAATCCATCTGAAACTATAAGAGTCTACTTACAGTACAAACAGACAATGTAAAACTAATATTATACCTACAGGGGCATTTTAATTCAAATTTGAAATACAAGAAATAATTCTTTGGAATTTATTGATGACATGCCTAATTGGCCTAGTGTTAAGGATGGCGGACAACTAGACCATTGTATAATATATAATGGAAGTTTGGCCCATTATTCTTTTCTAAAGACAGAAATCAAAGTTTTATTGAAATACAATACTATAAATACACAAGTCCAATTTCATCTATTGAGAGTGTGGAGGGGAGTTTTGTGGAGTATTGTGCCTGTGTTTACCAGGGCTGTATGGCTACCTAACATAGGTATACGCCAACACTGGAACCTGTGATTAGCCAATCTGAGTAGCCAAACACCACAATTGTTCACTTGACATGTAGACTTGAGATCATTTGACCTTCAAATATTTGTGGAGCTGTACACACGTTGAGAAGATGTGGTGTTAAATTGTGACTGAGTGTACTGTAATTGCGGTCCTGTATGGTACTTTTACAGGATATAAAACCAATTCTAGTGCTTACTTTGTGTGACTGAATGACCCACACCAAGCTCCACCATGTCAAAGCTGGCAGGGACCCTCCCCCCAAATCCTCTGGCTACATGACATGAGGCATTGAAAGTGATTGTACAGGATTTCAGAGGAATTATGATACATATGTGTATACATTCTCATAAGGAATCATTTTAAATGTATTATAATTTGTTTAATAACCTACATTGTACCTGTAGAAAGATCATTTTTACCAAGATCATTCTCGAATTAATTTTCCTAAACTGGTTCTATACAAATCAATTATCTGTCCCCAAAAATAGTCTACTGAATTCATTGCACTTAGGTAATTCTGCTATCATGGTCACTGCTTTGTGGAAAAACTTCAACAATCAAAGTTACATCACATGTTGAGAATCCAATTAATTATATAATACACTGTATGTAACTAATTATGAATACTTAAGTGTTTGTTCTTTGATATAACTCTTTACATATGAACATAGAACTGTAAAACATTATGTTTAATGAAAAAAATAAGAATTGAGTATGGATATAGTCAAGGACTTGACAGTTATTCCAAACATATTTGGTTTGAACAAATTATAGTGTCTAGATGTCTTAGCCTGCTCAACTGTTCAACATATGGGGTATTGTAGTATGTATTAGTCATTTCGTTTTTACAAGATTTTTTTTCCCCATTATGTAAAGAAACCTGCATACACTATTAAACATTATCGATAACCAACAGTTGTGCTGAGAATAAGACAAAATATTGCGCTGATGACAACAAATACTCATATATTTGTACTTTTATAGAAAGGACCACCAGGTAAAACTAGATATTGCTAAAAGACAACCCACTCCTGCTTTGTATGATAAACATGAAAACATTTCAGCATTCACCATTGAGAATGTATGTCCTGCAATCGGAGATGAAAAGCCACAGAGTACACTGACAAATTCTAGTGATGCATGTCAGTTATTGGATAAAAAATAGTGGGAACAGATAATGACCTAATTATGGTTGTAGTTAAATTGTGTAAAAATTATGAAAGTTGAATCTCCTTGGTGTTAAATGGTACATAAAATATAGGTCATCAAATCATATTTACGGTTCAGCAAATACCTTGACCTCTTTGGTAACTACACATCGAGTTTGGTGAATCTCTGTGAATCATTAAAAGCTGTGATATTATGGTCTGGATACCTTTCTCCAACTCAACACAGTGGAAATTCCATGTCACCTTGACCTAGTTATGGTGCAAAAAGCAAATTTCTGTTTAGATGCAATCGTGTGAAAACAGGAAATTCATGCAGGTTCCACACCAATTTCATTTATTTTCAGTTGATCAAAAACTACCCATGGTTGGGCGTAAACCTTCACACATATAGATGTACAATGTATCATCACATTAAGTTTGGCTAGCCTGAATTTAAACATAGGGAAACTATGGCCTGGTAAATGTTTGATGTTCAGTGGAGTGAAAAATATAGGTCACTGTGACCTGGTTTGAGTGTGTAACACACCTTCAAAGCAAATGAAGTTGAATGGTCAACTTGCATGAACATACATACAAGGAAACTATGGCAGGGAAACAATTGTCGCACACACTAACCAACCATGTGAATGCTACATTCCCATGTTTGCAGTCGAACAACTTGGATATTTCTTTTTACAATCTAAAATGAGTATGTAACACATGTTAGGGAAATGTTACACAATAGTGAATTTACATGTACATCATACACACAGGTTTATACACGTATACATATGTAACGTAGAAAATTGGAGGAGAAAGTTCACAGCAATGCTGTGTGATATCACTCTGGTATGGTGGTTACTGTTTATGTTATGTAGTGTTGGTTACAGGAATTGTATCTAGGATTTAAAAGGTTCGTACAAACAGGTTCGTCCCTCTTTATCGCGATGATTTAGTGAAAGGAAAGTGTACCTATAACCCATCACATGTTTAAATGGCAGAGCTTGTTACCATAGAACACGCTGACGACTATACGCTGTGCACAAAAATATCTAATAGGCTGATCCGGCATGTGCAATTTAAACTTAAATTAAAACTTTATACTGCACTGAAGGAAAATAACATGTTTGCGACAAAATCCTTGATTATTGTTAGATATGTACCACCCTACTCCAACGCGTAATTGTTAACATCACAATTACACCAGTAAAGTGATGTTTACTTGGACCAGATATTAAAATTACCTCTCTCTGTATTTGAACCTGCTGCCCTGTAAATTCAAATTTTGATAGACAGCCTGGGACAAATTGGTTTCATTAATGACACAGTATCTGAAATTTCAAATCAACAACAACAATGAAACACATCTACACTCCGAAACGCAGTACCTCCTAAAGGAACACAATAGATCTATCCCAGTATATTACTAAAAGCAAGTATAGTTTGATAACATATAACTCAAGATCTAGATAATATGCAACGTCATATTAACATCTCAACAACCTCCATCAATTTATCCAATTTGGAATTACATTTAATTAGTTCTATAAATTATTCGTATGATATTAAAACTGTGTATTAAACAGCAGATTACAGATATAGAAGTACATGTAGAGTACTGTACTTTGAAACTGTGTCATTATACACATGTTATACCCCCACCACCACCACCATTTCCCCTTGGTATGCTTCCACTAGGGATTGAACCATCAACCCCCAGAGCTTCCCAGCCACCCCTCTACCGATTAAGCTAAAAGAAAAATTCTTTCTTGCAGGAAGCTGGAAGGCAACAGTAATCTTATGTACATTAAAATATGCCACAATTGAAACACAAGTTTGTCAAAGGAAAAGATTGTAAAAGGAAGGTATAACACTAAAGAAAATGACTGTTTCCAATAGGAATTGAATTGGCAACCCCAGACTTAATTTCTGTCTCACTGTCTATAACTGACCTAAAGGGACCTCTTGGCCCTAGCTAGTAGATAGACTTTGACACTATCTACAATGTTTTACCACCGTCATACTTACATGGGTAGCTCAAATTTCACAGATTTTGGCCCTCGATCAGTCACAGAGTTAGCCATTGTTTTTTACAACGTCAATCATCCAATGTTTACAATATACAGGTAGTCAAACACCAAAACATCATCATTTCGTCCACTGTTTGAAAGCTGTCAATATTGAAGAGTTCTCAAGTTGCTTGTTGAACATACTGTTGTTGAGATTTGTGTTATCAGGCTGGTGAAAACTTGGCCCTCCGGGGTAATCAATTTAAAAGGAACTGTTAATGCCAGGCTACTGTGTGAATGATTATATAAACAGGGTCACTTTCTCTTTCACCTTTGTCCACTGAAGTACAGCTGTTTGGATCTTAAAAGTCCTATTACACAAATCAGCAGCCATTAGTTCTTACAATTATTGAAGACATAGTGACCGCTATCCCACAGTTCTACCACCACTTAAAAACTACTTTTCCATTATATGTACTATCATTCCTAGTCCTACACCTCATCTGAGCCGTCATCCAATACGTCTAACAAAAGTTCTACCTTCACTCATCAGCCACGGTCTAACAGACAGGGTATGTCCTACTGTATACCAATCTAGTCTCTCAAAGTATCATAGCTCTCCATATTCCATGTATATAACCGTGAACCATGTTGTCTCGGAAGAGTAAATCTATTTTATTAGTTGACAACCAACCTTTGACTTCAGGCCAACCCATATATGACCCAACAAAACCCGTACTGTATGGACGAGGATATGAATTCAATCTACCATGCCTCGAAGGAAAAAAATGTAATTATTAATAATTATTTTCTGCTTTGTGTACCACTGACAAAGACATAATAGGTCAATATCTATCATTCATAAAAATACAAGCGTAAAACATGAGGTATTGTTAATACCCTGGTCACTAATAAATGACACAGGGCATATACAATGATAAATCAGACTGCCAAGCGTAATTTGAGTACAATCTCCAAAATAATTGACGAAACCCAGACATAACTTTGAAACAAAAGGTGAACTGTATTGACGATGTTAATCTCGGCCAGGTGTATATGTGTAGTGCTATCGGTGATATCTACAAGGTCATATATAGTTCTACGTCAATCAATCATATGTAACAGGAGAGGAAAAATGCATGACCAGACTGGGGTTCGACCCGGACTTTCCAAACTCTCGACGGATGCTCTATCAATTGAGCTATCTAGTCGCCAACTATCGACCCAGTCCAGTTCCGCTACATATATTAATGTGTCGCATTGTTTAAATAGAAAATTGTCAAAAAATTCACCATTACACTATCATCTACAAAATTTTAAGCAATAAAATGTATTCCATAACTTAGGAGGGGAAAGGGTCCTGGGAGAAATTATAGGTATATCATATACAGAAGCTGAAAGTACCCTCACTAATGATAGAACCATTTCTCACTGGTCTCAGTGAACAAAGCAGCCAGTTTAGCTAACTTCAACCCCCTCCTTCAACAGCTGTCAACCATGAAAACAAACATAGGAACCCAGTTAACTTGCACAGATACCTGGTGCAGTGTATTTCTATATGATCAGTAACCTAGTCACTGATTCAGGGACTCCAACTGACACCTGAGCTGAACTGTGTCACTTCATTCCCCTCCAGTTTTGCCACATGAGCTGAACTGTGTCACTTCCCCATTCCCCTCTAGTTTTGACAGCTGAGCTGAACTGTGTCACTTCCCCATTCCCCTCTAGTTTTGACAGCTGAGCTGAACTGTGTCACTTCCCCATTCCCCTCCAGTTTTGCCACCTGAGCTGAACTGTGTCACTTCCCCACTCCCCTCCAGTTTTGACACCTGAGCTGAACTGTGTTACCGAATTCCCCTCCAGTTTTGACACATGAGCTAAACTGTGTCACTTCATTCCCCTCTAGTTTTGACACATGAGCTGAACTGTGTCACTTCATTCTCCTCCAGTTTTGACACCTGAGCTGAACTGTGTCACTTCGTTACCCTCCAGTTTTGACACCTGAGCTGAACTGTGTTACCGAATTCCCCTCCAGTTTTGACACATGAGCTAAACTGTGTCACTTCATTCCCCTCTAGTTTTGACACATGAGCTGAACTGTGTCACTGCATTCCCCTCCAGTTTTGACACCTGAGCTGATCTGTGTCGCTTCCCCATTCCCCTCCAGTTTTGACACCTGAGCTGATCTGTGTCGCTTCCCCATTCCCCTCCAGTTTTGACGCCTGAGCTGAACTGTGTCACTTCCCCATTCCCCTCCAGTTTTGACACATGAGCTGACCTGTGTCACTTCATTCCCCTCCAGTTTTGACACCTGAGCTGAACTGTGTCTCTTCCCCATTCCCCTCCAGTTTTGACACCTGAGCTGACCTGTGTCACTTCATTCCCCTCCAGTTTTGACCCATGAGCTGAACTGTGTCCCTTCCCCATTCCCCTCCAGTTTTGACACCTGAGCTGAACTGTGTTACCGAATTCCCCTCCAGTTTTGACACATGAGCGAAGCTGTGTCACTTCATTCCCCTCTAGTTTTGACACATGAGCTGAACTGTGTCACTGCATTCCCCTCCAGTTTTGACACCTGAGCTGATCTGTGTCGCTTCCCCATTCCCCTCCAGTTTTGACGCCTGAGCTGAACTGTGTCACTTCCCCATTCCCCTCCAGTTTTGCCACCTGAGCTGAACTGTGTCACTTCCCCACTCCCCTCCAGTTTTGACACCTGAGCTGAACTGTGTTACCGAATTCCCCTCCAGTTTTGACACATGAGCTAAACTGTGTCACTTCATTCCCCTCTAGTTTTGACACATGAGCTGAACTGTGTCACTACATTCCCCTCCAGTTTTGACACCTGAGCTGAACTGTGTTACCGAATTCCCCTCCAGTTTTGACACATGAGCGAAGCTGTGTCACTTCATTCCCCTCTAGTTTTGACACATGAGCTGAACTGTGTCACTACATTCCCCTCCAGTTTTGACACCTGAGCTGATCTGTGTCGCTTCCCCATTCCCCTCCAGTTTTGACACCTGAGCTGAACTGTGTCTCTTCCCCATTCCCCTCCAGTTTTGACACCTGAGCTGATCTGTGTCGCTTCCCCATTCCCCTCCAGTTTTGACACCTGAGCTGAACTGTGTTACCGAATTCCCCTCCAGTTTTGACACATGAGCTAAACTGTGTCACTTCATTCCCCTCTAGTTTTGACACATGAGCTGAACTGTGTCACTTCCCCATTCCACTCCAGTTTTGACACCTGAGCTGAACTGTGTTACCGAATTCCCCTCCAGTTTTGACACATGAGCTAAACTGTGTCACTTCATTCCCCTCTAGTTTTGACACATGAGCTGAACTGTGTCACTTCATTACCCTCCAGTTTTGACACCTGAGCTGAACTGTGTTACCGAATTCCCCTCCAGTTTTGACACATGAGCTAAACTGTGTCACTTCATTCCCCTCCAGTTTTGACACCTGAGCTGAACTGTGTCACTGCATTCCCCTCAAGTTTTGACACCTGAGCTGAACTGTGTCACTTTATTCCCCTTCAGTTTTGACACCTGAGCTGAACTGTGTCACTTCATTCCCCTCCAGTTTTGACACCTGAGCTGAGCTGTGTCACTGCATTCCCCTCTAGTTTTACTGATATGGAGTATTAAGTTTGTTCTCCCAGTTAAGAACTTTGGGAACTGGGGCCTGACGAGACGTGAACTAGTGAAAGGAGACAAAAGAATCAATCTAGTTCAATTTATTCTAAATCAGAGAAACATTTACGATTGACCTTAGTTTACAACTGGTACTAGACAGTGTCACAATAACCAGGAGGTCACATTTATCTGGCAATTCTACTCAAAATTTCATCTCAAAATTTCTATTGGAAATCCTTTTAATTTTCCACTTCTTTGTCTTTTCTTCAATGCTTACGTAAATATTCAAACCCAAGTATAGACAATCTGATATGAAGATTACAGGTATGGTGACAACTCGTTAGAGCAGGTAACACAATCTGTCTGCTGACATCAATAGCAATCTACAGGTGGGATACTACATAAATATCTATATCCCGTCTCAAATTTCATTAGATTAAGGAATCCTTGGATTTCACTTTTACTTCTGTAGGGATTACACCTGACAGTAGGGCTATTCTAGAGGTGTCACTGGGCTTACCTGGCAGGTAGCTGCAAGTGTGGGGCAATTTTAATAGTAGTATAAGTACACAGCATACCTGTAGGACGTAATATTGGCTGGGTGTTTCCTTTAATCAAATTTGTCCTTTTATATTTTTTTCAACAATTATTAAGATATCTTAATCATGTGGTACAATAGAGCCAGATAAGAGAGTTGACCGGTGAAAGGTGACGTAACGTGGGGGAGAAACACATCCTATATCATTACACAAGTACAAAAGCATTCTCACCTGACCATTTTATGTACCTGACAACATTATAGTCACATTAAATCTGAGGAACTTGACAAACCAGGTATTCATATAATGTCCCCACAAATGACATTAACGTTCCATTACAAATTAAGATCATACAAAATACATTACCAACAGAGGCTGAATACATGTGTATTGTCCCAGTAAATTAGGCTTGGAATAACAACCCTCCTGTTATTAATCTGTCCAATAGGTTTGGGAACTAATTTGAGTTGTAATACAACTATTACTGGTACATATTGTACTTGTGAGAGTTGTGCACTCCTGAACAGACCCTTGTCCAGACTAATGTTGACCGATCCCCAACATAAACACAAACAATCTTACATTAATACCTGTCCTTTTACGGTAATCAGCGTAATTTCTTTTATTCACCATTGCTCCAGACACTGATAATGAGATAGACACTACACGGACAACCCCACCTTATGGCTCCTACAGACTTACAACTCAGCCTTGAGCCAGGGTATTCTTTACCAGAGGATCCCTATAAATTAATAAAGCAATCTGATACGGCTCAGACAGAAAGATTATCTTGTGTTGTAATCAATTACCAGACAGAAATCGGAGATCGATTCAATGTCCTTAAAACAGAGTGTAGAGCTTTATTCCTGAGTGTATAGCAGTACAGGGGCAGTATCTGTGTGTTAATTTAATCAATCATATTCCGGTGATTAACTATAATCAGACTCTCATCTATAAACTAAGGTCATGCTGACTTGCGTAATGGAGATGTTTGAATTTGTTATATGTTACTTTCAATCCTTAGTAATCATATTAACCCTTTGTCTGCTGACTTTTTCAGCGGTCAAGCTGCGGTCAGTGCTGATTTTTTCAGCGGTCAAGCTGCAGTCAGTGCTGGATTTTTCAGTTGTCAAGCTCGACTGTTTTGGATTCTTTTAGGAGTTCACAGCTAAATTTTTCAAAAACTTTTGTTTTGATATATTTCAATTGTAAATGTGTATTTGTTTTTTGGGTTAAGATTTATATCAACATTTATTGCTTATTTTAACACCATAAAAATACATATGTAGAGAAACAAGTCTTTTAGAATGTCTCAATTACTATTTTTAGTATTCCTGCTGTTTTAAGCTTATTCAAAATCACTTTCATTTTTTAATTAGAACATTTTTATAAGTTGTCTATTTAAAAAAAAAAAATTACTTCCTGACAATTTAAAGTACACTATTGAGTGATTGATTAGATTTCATTTCCGTCAGCATTACCTATACAAACAGCTTTTACCTGTAGGTTCACCGTACCAGCTGATGATTACTCTAATATGGATAAAATATCACTTAATTAACATCAATGAAATCTGTGAAGTTAATTGGACTAAAATACACATGTATCAGTAGCCACACCGTTTGTTAGGGAGATGATTTAAGCTTTTACAAACGTATATCTTACCCTTTCATAAGGGGTCCCGAGCACCTTACATTGTGTCTCGTATAACTAACTAGTGATCTGTTAATATTTTGTTAGTGTTACAATATTGTTCAATATTAATTGTTGAGAAATTAATTTAAGATTTCAGCCTTAACCTTTATATTGTACAAGCAATGAAATATGTGGAAGTGAAACTGGAGCAGCTTACCTGTCTTCAGCCATCTTTACTGACATGGTGCTACAGCAGCAGTGTGGGGTGTATCCACCCTACCACAAGTACTGGACCTAAGGCACTGTTAACACCACATTAGCTGTTCATAAAGGTACCATAACATATGGTAATAAGTTTGTTAAATATTCCACTTACAAAACCCCTGACCTACAAAATAGAGAATATCATAGCAGCGGAGGTTAATCCGCAGAGTAAACTGACAGGACTACATGCGTTGGGGTGTCTGTCCCACACTGCAGGCGTTGCATGCTAGGCGTCCCTCCACCTGTACCACCGTTACAAATCAATGACAAAACCTCAAAACTACCACCCTTCCCATCTATCTCAATTAATGCTGTGAGAAAAACGTAAGAAAACAGTGCCGTATTTACTTGTTAAGTATATATATTTAGTCTATTTGCTCACAGTTATCAGAAGATAATGGTTATATATTAAGGTATTTATTTGTGTCGGAGAAAATCAATGAAAACAATAAATGGTTGTGCCAGACAGCCGGTTTCTCTGTATGTGTCCTGTGGAGACCTGGGTACCAGTACCAAATACTGACAAATGGAGAGACACCTGGCAACACACGACCTCTGACCCCAGGTATAACAAAACAGATTATAAACTCTTCAGTAGAACAAACACTAAAGAGGCCTAGAATTACATTTCCCTTGTGACACCTTTGACATTAGACTGCCTGGGAGGTGTTCACTTTCATTCTCAGGATACAGCTTTACAAAACTGTCTCAAATAATTTATCAACTGGCATTTAATTTATTTCCAGTTATCAATACTACATATGATAAATCATATGTTGTTACTAAAATGACAAGCAGTCTTTACATGAAATATGGCTGCTATTGTCATGAAGGAAATATTGTATTTTTAACAGGACTTTCCATCCAAAAAATGAAAACTCAATAATATATGGCTCTTGTGGATTTTCCTAGGTTAACAGGGATTGTACCAGATTAACAGGGATTTTCCTAGGTTAACAGGAATTGTACCAGATCAACAGGGATTTTGCCATGTTAAAAGGGATTGTACAAGATTAAAATGGATTTTGCCATGTTAACAGGGATTGTACCAGATTAACAGGGATTTTGCCAGGTTAACAGGAATTGCAGCAGATTAACATACATGGTTTTTTAATGTTTACTTTGGTAAACTGATTGCAGATTATTCAGCTGAAGACTATGTTTAACTGTAGGTCAAACCCATCTCAAATATCATTTAGGTGAAGCAGGCATATTTCAAGGAGACAACGCTGCCAATGATATTTTTACATCATCAGAAATGCATGTAAATGAGAAGAAATAGTACTGAATGCTACAGGGTAACAAACTACCTTCTTTTTCTCTACCAAATTAAAAAAGTTGCACAACTACTTTAGGTACCAACCAAATGTACAAAGTTTCCTGATATTGGCTTTAAACACTTACAGTTTACCAGAGAACTGTCAGGGCAAGTCTTTATTATAAGGGGCATAACTCACAAACAAATATTGAAATTAAAAGAAACCGTGAACGAGCTCACAAAGATATACCCCAGCTTCATTTTATCTACATATTTAAACTTTGTATAGTTAATATCCCAATCATAAATCATTTTCTTTATGCACATCTACATATGATGTACTTTCATTGTGTCAAGTGATAAAAAAACAAGTTCTGGAGAAGTAGTTAAAGTTCCAAGGAACATAGCTCCCTGAAAAATAGTTGAATCACAAATTCCTTTCTTCATGCACATCTACATAGACAGATGGGAAGAGAAGATTTTAAAAGTTTGCCACGATTTCTCTAATGCTGTCCTTAATCTCCTTTGTTCCAGCATATTTCTATTTGAACAACCTTGAATCCCCATTTGAACAACCTTGAATCTTTATATGAACAACCATGAATCCCCACTTAAGCAACCTGGAATCCCCACTTGTCACTAAAAGAATCTTCCCTATTGAGAATCGGTTTAAAGGTTGTAGAAACATGTTGACTGGCTCAGGTGACCTAAAACAAGAGGCCCAATGAGCCTGTATCGCTCACCTGGTATAAATCTCACACTTGTAACCTTGAAATGATCTAAAATAAAGCTACAGGCAAAATATCAGTATTTGTGATTGAAAGTCATTCAAAAGAACATGTTAAAAGATTTTAAAACATTTCACCCCTGTGACCTTGAAAGTCGAACAAGGTCATTATGTTAACAGGGATTGTTAACGATGTCAAATTTTATAGCCCTTCATCTCCGGACGCAACTTGCAAAATATCACCATCCTATCCTTTTGTTTATTGAAATTGGGTCATTTAAATGTTTATACATATTTAACCAAATGTGACCTTGAAAGTGGGTCAAGGTCATTCAATTAAAAAAGCTTGATAGCCCTTTATCCAAGCATGTTGCTGACCAGATATCAACATTCTAGGCCTTATGGTTATTCAAAAGTTGTTTACAGATTTTAATATATTTGACCCCTGTGACCTTGAAAATAATTCAAGGGCATTCATTTGAACCAACTTCGTAGCCCTTCATTCTAGCATGCTACTGATCAATTATCAACATCCTGGGCCTTTTGGTTATTAAGAATTTGTATAAAGATTTTAAACAAATTTGACCCCTATGACTTTGAATACAAGTCTGTAGAGATCAGTATTTTAACTATCTGTAATAAGGGATGTCACAGAGTCTACTGGCCTGTAGAGATCGGTATTTTAACTATTTGTAACAGGGGATGTCACAGGGTCTACTGGCCTGTAGAGATCAGTATTTTAACAATCTGTAACAGGGGATGTCACAGGGTCTACTGGCCTGTAGATATCTGTATTTTAACAATCTGTAACAGTGGATGTCACAGGGTCTACTGGCCTGTAGAGATCAGTGTTCTAACATTCTCTAACAGGGGATTTCACAGGGTCTACTGGCCTGTAGGGATCAGTGTTCTAACAATCTGTAACAGGGGATGTCACAGGGTCTACTGGCCTGTAGAGATCAGTGTTCTAACATTCTCTAACAGGGGATGTCACAGGGTCTACTGGCCTGTAGAGATCTGTATTTTAACAATCTGTAAAAGGGGATGTCACAGGGTCTTCTGGCCTTTAGAGATCAGTGTTCTAACATTCTCTAACAGGGGATTTCACAGGTTCTACTGGCCTGTAGAGATCAGTACTCTAACAATCTGTAACAGGGAATGTCACATGGTCTACTGGCCTGTAGAGACCAGTTATGACAGGGGAGATGTCACAGGGTCTACTGGTCTGTAGGGATCAGTATTCTAACAATCTGCAACAGGGGATGTCACAGGGTATACTGGCCTGAAGGGATAAGTATTCTAACAATCTGTACCAGGGGATGTCACAGGGTCTACTGGCCTGTAGGGATCAGTATTCTAATAATCTGTAACAGGGGATGTCACAGGTTCTACTGGCCTGTAGAGATCAGTATTCTAACAATCTGTAACAGGGAATGTCACAGGGTCTAATGGCCTGTAGGGATCAGGATTCTAACAATCTGTAACAGGGAATGTCACATGGTCTACTGGCCTATAGGGATCAGTATTCTAACAATCTGTAACAGGGAATGTCACATGGTCTACTGGCCTATAGGGATCAGTATTCTAACAATCTGTAACAGGGTATGTCACAGGGTCTACTGGCCTGTAGGGATCAGTATTCTAATCTGTGACAAGGGATGTCACAGGGTCTACTGGCCTGTAGGGATCAGGATTCTAATCTGTGACAAGGGATGTCACAGGGTCTACTGGCCTGTAGTGATCAGTATTCTAACAATCTGTAACAGGGGATGTAACAGGGTCTACTGGCCTGTAGAGATCAGTGTTCTAACAATCTCTAACAGGGGATGTCACAGGGTCTACTGGCCTGTAGAGATTTGTATTCTGACAATCTGTGACAGGGGATGTCACAGGGTCTACTGGCCTTTAGAGATCAGTGTTCTAACAATCTGTAACAGGGGATGTCACATGGTCTACTGGCCTGTAGGGATCAGTATTCTAACAATCTGTGACAAGGGGATTTCACAGGGTCTACTGGCCTGTAGAGATCTGTATTTTAACAATCTGTAACAGGGGATGTCACAGGGTCTACTGGCATATAGGGATAAGTATTCTAACAATCTGTGACAGGGGATGTCACAGGGTATACTGGCCTGTAGGGATAAGTATTCTAACAATCTGTAACAGGGGATGTCACAGGGTATACTGGCCTGTAGAGATAAGTATTCTAACAATCTGTAACAGGGGATGTCACGGGGTCTACTGGCCTGTAGAGATCAGTATTCTAACAATCGGTGACAGGGGATGTCACAGGGTATACTGGCCTGAAGGGATAAGTATTCTAACAATCTGTAACAGGGGATGTCACATGGTCTACTGGCCTGTAGGGATCAGTATTCTAACAATCTGTGACAGGGGATGTCACAGGGTATACTGGCCTGAAGGGATAAGTATTCTAACAATCTGTAACAGGGGATGTCACATGGTCTACTGGCTTGTAGAGATCAGTGTTCTAACA
The DNA here is from genome assembly GCF_002113885.1 of Mizuhopecten yessoensis. NCBI lineage: Eukaryota > Metazoa > Mollusca > Bivalvia > Pectinida > Pectinidae > Mizuhopecten > Mizuhopecten yessoensis. Next base: position 165,546 of record NW_018404995.1, read on the forward strand.
ATCTGTAACAGGGGATTTCACAGGGTCTACTGGCCTGTAGAGATCTGTATTTTAACAATCTGTAAGAGGGGATGTCACAGGGTCTACTGGCCTGTAGGGATCGGTATTCTAATAATCTGTAACAGGGGATGTCACAGGTTCTACTGGCCTGTAGGGATCAGTATTCTAACAATCTGTAACAGGAGATGTCACAGTGTCTACTGGCCTGTAGAGATCAGTATTTTAACAATCTGTAACAGGGGATGTCACAGGGGCTACTGGCCTATAGGGATAAGTATTCTAAGAATCTTGTAGGGATCAGTATTCTAATCTGTGACAAGGGATGTAACAGGGTCTACTGGCCTGTAGAGATCAGTGTTCTAACAATCTCTAACAGGGGATGTCACAGGGTCTACTGGCCTGTAGAGATCTGTGTTCTAACAATCTGTAACAGGGGATGTCACAGGGTCTACTGGCCTATAGGGATAAGTATTCTAACAATCTGTGACAGGGGATGTCACAGGGTCTACTGGCCTGTAGAGACCAGTTATGACAGGGGATGTCACAGGGTCTACTGGTCTGTAGAGATTTGTATTGTAACAATGTATGACAGGGCATGTCACAGGGTCTACTGGCCTGTAGAGAATTGTATTCTGACAATCTGTGACAGGGGATGTCACAGGGTCTACTGGCCTGTAGAGATCTGTATTCTAACAATCTGTGACAGGGCATGTCACATGGTCTACTGGCCTATAGGGATCTGTAGTCTAACAATCTGTGACAGGAGAACTATCACCAAGATCAGGATTCGATCCCCAGAACTGCCAAGCTCTAGTTTGAGGCTCAATGAGTTGAGGTGTAACCTAGTCACTGGTGATTGATCTACATATCCATTTCAACTACAGCTCTTTCACAAATATTTTTCACCAAAGGCCGCCAAGACTAACAATTTAGTTTGATACATTTATTACAGTTTATATAATCTATTAATTGGTTGTGTATGACAACATCTGTTACAAAATCCACCAGCTGTAAACACAGAATAAAATTTCCATTAAAAACCTATTTAGATGTCATCCATCATTTCCAGTCAATGACAGGAGATTAATGAATATCTATTCTATTTTACATGGCTGTTTCATGAGATTTTTATAGTTTAGTGTATACATAAGCTAAAGTGTGTCCAAAATAGAAGGTGGATAGCATCAAAAATAATTTCTTTTTAAAAATGATCCGATAAAAGGAACATTAACCCTCGTAATGGCCATTAGTTCCCGAACATCCCACAAGGCAGGAGGGTCCTTGTGATACGAACTAGGCACTTCAATATGTATGGGTCAAATATTGTTTATCTGTATCTGGTACCGTAATGCCTAATGGGTAGGAATACATTAATTACAGTTGTATGTACTTGTATGTCATCATCACATAGTTGGCTCCATCTACCATTTGACGTGCAGAGACGACCCATTTCTCTCGCAGATGCTTGTATGTAGATCCTACAACGATGATCTTTTATGTTGCAATATGTAATTGTTCATGTTTTTATCTTGAGAAAGGGGTGGATTGCCTTGGAAATTTAACAAATTCCTTTGTCTGCACTGTCGCTATTATATCTATTTAAGTAATATGCGTCCATTGAAAATTTGTTTGTTCAGGTCCAGTGCCCATATTATGACACACTCATGAGACCTATATCATCACACTGTTAATGTAAAGTTGTTATAACTGCATATACCTGTATTCCATCAGGTGCAAGTTAGTCATTATTGGTGTATACACCTGTATGTCATCACAGGTAAAGTAACTAGTCATAGCGGTAATTTACATGTCATTCTAATTGTATGTACCTATATCACAAAGTCACATGTATTCTGTATCAGAGTTAGTTCTATAGACACAGTAACAGTACAAGGTAGAATATGTTACTGTAACCAAAGTCGATTGAAGGCACCAAGAGTTATTTCCCTTGGTACAACCTTTAGCTAGACAGAATCTCCTTGATAAGATATACCGGTAAGCGCTAAATACATGTGGTTGAGATTTTGTCTTTTTATAGCATGATGGAATGGATACACTTCAAAACATTGAAGCTAACTTAAACAATTCACAATTAACTTTTCGTATTTAAGCTGTGATTGAAGACAGTGTGGTCTGAAGCAAGACTGCCATGTTCTGAACCAGAATCTTATTCCTCAGGTGTTTGGTTTACATAGGGGTTTAATGTGTGTGAATACAAATACAAGAATACTGAAAGCAGTAAATTAACACAACCAAATATTAGCACTTTGACAAGTGATGGACATGAATACGACTCTAATAGAGAGTGCCTGTGTTGAAAATCTCCCTTTTAAAAACTCAATATCCCTAGCTAGCTACCCGGTGGTTGATGAACCTAGATCCCTCCCTACAAATGACTATCTCAAGTCATGTTTTGATATTCCAATGCAGCACCAAGAAAACTTTTTACTCTCACATCAACGTCTATTTTGACTAGCAACAATTAAATGTTATCATGCAGTTAACTCACATTCTTAATACCAGCAGATTAATAAAATAGCAAATTAGCTGATTCTGTAACATTTCTGGATACTGAAACTACCAAAACTACCAGAGTCAAGATCTCAACTACCCATGCAGAGAAAACCCCTTGTGGTCTGGCAGGTGATGTACGCCATACCTTTTCACTTCCAATCATGAGTTTGAACCCTGGCCATTTGGTTGAAAGGCAAGTGCACTATTCACTGCGCGATCCAATCACTCAGGTAAGTAACATAAAGTGAGTTGATCCTAGAATCTTACCTCAGGCTGTCTTCATCATCAGACAGCGCTGACCTTGACTTTATTTTCCTGTCATTGACTCTGTCCTCTGTGACATCATTCTCCACATTGTCCTCCAAACTTGTGTCACGTTTGTCCATATCAGAAGCCATCCTCCGGCTAGAGCCACCATTTTGTGGTGCTGTCTTGAGTCTGCTGATGCCGTTTGTATCATTTGTTCGAGGAGCTCCGTACTCCGATTGGGGCTTGTTTAGCAAGGGTTTACCAGTCCTGTACATGTTGGTGGTCTGTGGTGGGTCTAAGGCCTGAGCCGCCCTTAACCCTACTTCAGGACACAATCAATAGATGTCAACAACACCAATCAATTTCTGGTACTTATCGGCCACAAAGTTTTTGTTTACCAATAAAACAACTAATTACTGGGAAAACTTTAGAATCTTCCTGTTTGAGGATAAATATTGCTCTACAAAACGGCAATCAACGCTGTCAAATTCCCACAACTTTCAAAATAGTTCTCCAACTTATTATCGACAAAACTCCACTTGTCAGCTTATACGGTGGTATAATTGACATCACACCGAGTGTCAGGCTGAATGCATAGGTATTATGGCCTGACCACCTCTTGTTTAGATCAGAATTACACCGGTCGCTACAGCTCCCCAATAAACACACATATCTATAGAAATGTTACCATTTTGTTCTGTCCGCATTTCCACGCTTCAACACTTCCATACAATCCAATCAATTGACAACCCCTCTGCTGCAGCCATATCCGACTTTAATACAATAGCAAGTAAAAGTTGAATGGTGTGACACCATTGATATGCCTTGTTTTGTGTAAGATCCTTGTGGTACCCGCCGACACCGGACCTCTCTACACACCCAGCTACACAGGAAATTCCAAGGATCTCAACCGTTATGTCTATACTTTGCACTTTCTAATATTGATGTCCTGATTAGAATCAATTACCGATTATGGTTATATATGTAAAGTCAACAAACAACAGAGCTCCGTCTGTAGCCGACAACAGCTCCTTTGTACACTCGCTGAATGCTGAATCACTTACGCACCGACTATTTCTCGCCTCAGAAGTTTTTCTTTATGTGCGGTTTATTCACCATGCTAAGTAATCAATTCCAATTATATAATACAACATTGCACAGCAAACAGTGTTGAGGTCTTAACACTTCAGTCTAAAGTGCATTCCAGCAGAATTTGGAGTACTAAAAAACGGTCTCCGTTTCCACCCTTACTCAGTCAAAGTCAAAATTTCTCATAAAAATTACCAATTTTTTTTATCATCATTGCAACACTGAAATTCCTTTTACAGGCCGAGAGGTGATTGGATCGAACATGTACCATGGTAACACAGGTACATCCCCAGCTAAGTAATCCAACTCTCTACTTGATACCTGTTAACGACCAGACAGGTATATATCTGCACTCTATCAAATGACCCAAAACATTTAACCCACAGTCTGAACCATACATGTAGTCAGCCTTTTTATCAGAGTTGCCTAGTTTTACAGCAATAACTGTAAAATAATTAGCAACTTCTTCATTTACTAAACTCTGTTAGCTACCCAGCCAGACCTTGTAAAAGTATTTATAGAGAATGAATAACATTCAATTCACAAGCATAACAAATAGGACAAAAAATATTTTCCGTTTTATTTACTTGTTCTGTAGTACCGTTAAGTGAACATTCAATATTGACCCAAGGTATAAGTGTGCTAATCATTAAACTTTACAAACTGACCATTTACAGATAACAGTGTTGGTCAAACAATATTGATCCCTCCATACTAACAATAATACACACAACAATAGCAGTAGTCAACACTGTTAAACTCGCCACTCTGGTCAGTACCATAACTATACCAAATGCAGGTCTCCTTTCAAACAGATAAAGCCATATTAAATATGACCATTTCCCAGATCCACACTTGAACTTACATGCATGTACCTCAGACAAATTGTTCGGTCACACTGTGACAGCCGTGTGGGTTTCACAAGTTAAACCTGTCTTAACCGTCATGTAGGGAGACTTGTATAATGTGACTCAGTTTATCAAATTAAAAAGCCAGGTTGAAAACAGAGAGCTAGAACTTTTGGACCTTAAAATATAGCACATTATTATATACATAACATGTAATACAGGATGTCATTAAAGTCAGGTATTGGGTGAGGTTACAGTGTATTGGGTGAGGTTACAGTGTATTGGGTGAGGTTACAGTGTATTGGGTGAGGTTACAGTGTATTGGGTTAGATTACAGTGTATTGGGTGAGATTACAGTGTATTGGGTGAGGTTACAGTGTATTGGGTGAGGTTACAGTGTATTGGGTGAGGTTACAGTGTATTGGGTGAGGTTACAGTGTATTGGGTGAGGTTACAGTGTATTGGGTGAGGGTACAGTGTATTGGGTGAGGTTACAGTGTATTGGGTGAGGTTACAGTGTCACCAGATATCATTTATACCTCCAAAACATAACAAATGATCACTGCTTCATTTTGAGAATTTTAGAACATGTTTCCTTTACCAGATGAATTACAAAGTCAATTTAACAACCACTGTTAAATACAGTACCACAACCACTGTTAAACAGTCCCACAACCACTGGTGGAAACAATTTTTAACAGACACAACAGCTGCAATCACTAGTGTACATGAACATACCCGACTGCACGACTGTTGATATCCATTTTAATTTCCACAGTGTATTCAATGAGCTCTCAGATGCAGAACACCCACATCACTACCTCCTAATCAAGCAACGCTAATTTGAAGTGGAATTACATTGTTTAAATTCAATCACTATGGGGATTGGTTTAATAGATTGGATTGAATATTCAACAGGTATCCTTTATAGACAGGTGTCCTTTATAAGCAGGTCTCCTTTAAACACAGACAGGGATACTCTATAAACAGGTTTCATTTATATACATGTGTCATGAAAAACATATTTCTGTGGTGTCAACATGATATAACTTGATTCTTTAACTGGTCTATTTATAGAGAGGCATCCTTTGGACAGGTGCCATATGTATCATATAGACAGGTGCATTTAATAGACAGGTGTGCTTGACAGACAGGTGTGCTTTATATAAAATTCTAACATGATTCGTTTGCAACGCATGTTTTGATTCGACCATGTTCTAATCCGCAATAGAATCATGATCAATCGTGTTAAGCTCCTCCCATCGCACTTAAGCCACACCCCGTTTCTAACCAAAACAATATGGCGTCAGGCTCGCCTTTTAGCGAAATCCCGCTGATAAGGCTAGCAGGCAACAGAACAGAAACGACCGATGAAATGTATTTGTTGAATGAATTAAAAAGTAAAAAGTACACATTCCTTGTTCTTACCTCCATTTATTACTGAAACGTTTGTTTCATCCGTTTGAAGGCAACTACTTAGATCCGAAATGAAATATATTCACATGTGTCATATGCATTTACACAAAACTAATCAAATAATCACCGATTTTGTCGATAAGCACAGATTGGTTTGCATACTGACATGGAAATGTAAGAATTTGGTCAATATTAATCCAAATGTGTCGTACAAACTTTGGTAACAGGACGTTCACGAACAATCCAAATATTCCGCCTCGTCAACATACAGATCGAGCGCTCGTCAGTATGGGCAGGGCAAATGACCGACTTTTGAAAGCTTCTTTCCGATTGGTCAGTCCGCTGCAGAATGTCACGCTGCCAGTTCAGGTCACAAAGTATTTTACTTCGTACTTTTGTACAAGGAAATACAATGTTTCTAAACATATTAGCGTAGTATATTTGTTAAGGTGTGTTAGAATGGGGATAGTACGTTGTTTTGAGTGTCTATACTGGCGATTAGAACATGAAATTTGGTTTGAATTTGAGACCAACGGTCTCGAGTTCAAACCAAATTTCATGTTCTAAACCAAATTTCATGTTCTAATCGCCAGTATAGATACTCAAAACAACGTACTATCCCCTAAGTGTGATTCATAGAACAGGTGTCTTTTATAGACAGATGTGCTTGATGGACAGGTGTCATATAGACAGGTGTTCTTTACAGACAGGTGTGCTATATGTAAAAGTGTGCTTGCTATGACAGGTGCTCTTTATAGACAGGTATGTTTGATGTGATGGGTGTACTTCTAAAACAGGTGCCCTTTATAGACAGGTATGCTTAATGGACAAGTGTGCTATATATATAAGTATGCTTGATATGACAGGTGTCAGATATAATGGTGCTCTTTATAGACAGGTATGCTTGATAGGATGGGTGTACTTTCAAAACAGGTGCCCTTTATAGATAGGTATGCTTAATGGACAAGTGTGCTATATATATAAGTATGCTTGATATGACAGGTGTCAGATATACAGGTGCTCTTTATAGACAGGTATGCTTGATAGGACAAGTTTATTTTAAAACAGGTGTCCTTTATAGACAGATGTGCTTGATATGACACGTGTTTTTTCAAAATAGGTGTTCTTTATATATGTACTTAAAACTGAATGTTATGTTTAGTTGTCATGTATTGCTATATACATGTACATATATAGAACATACATGTAGTACTCTAGTTAGCATATTTATGGTTCAAACATCAAGGTGGTAGATACATTCCGTATTACTATAAAATATACACGCTGTATTTACATGTAGATGTTAGGATATATCATTCATGTGGCCCTTTATCCTGTTTGTTATGAAAGTTTCAATTTATCACACACAGAGCAGTCGTCTCTTGATCCAAGTCAAAGCCGTAATCCTCCCCCAAATATCCTTTTATTTGCCTTAGTCCCTGGTATGTGAGCAGTGGACTTTACATGGCCGACTTCACCTGTCAGATCAATACAAAACCAAGCCTTGTATCCCTGAACGTTACTTAGCATAATACCTGTATGTTAAAACTGAAAGTAAATGTTACGGATGATAAATGTATACAGAGTTCCGTTACATGTAAGATTTCCATTGAACAAGCTTTAGTGAGTGTCATAAATATTGAATGGAAGGTGGTCGTGCTGGAGATTATTTTTATCAAAATAATAAAACAAATATCTACATTAACACATTTTATCAAACAAACAGACTTGAAAATGTAATGGAAAACACCACCATTTTGACTTTTTTGGGTTTATTGCAAGACACAATTTGTTCCTTGTGATGGGACAATCAAAATGAGGTTGTCTTTTGACATATTGATAAGAATAGTAATGTTTCAAAAAAAGAACACATCATTTTTGTATTTATGGCAGCCATCTTTTTCATTGATCAAACTCTGAATTGATTATAAAAGTTAGGAAATAGGAAAAACCTTCAATGACAAAGTTCCCTTCAGTACTTACTAATCTATAACAAAGTTTCCTTCGGTACTTACTAATCTACAACAAAGTTCCCTTCAGTCCTGACTAATATATAACAAAATTTCCTTCAGTACTTACTAATATATAACAAAATTTCCTTCAGTACTTACTGATCTATTATAAAGTTCCCTGTAGTACTTACTAATCTATAACAAAGTTCCCTTCCGTACTTACTAATATATAACAAAGTTCATTTCAGTACTGACTAATCTATAACAAGGTTCCCTTCAGTACTTATATATATATAATTACTAATCTATAACAAGGTTCCCTTCAGTACTTATATATATATAATTACTAATCTATAACAAGGTTCCCTTCAGTACTTACTAATCTACAACAAAGTTCCCTTCCGTACTTACTAATATATAACAAAGTTTCCTTCCGTACTTACTAATATATAGCAAAGTTCCCTTCAGTACATACTAATCTATAACAAAGTTTCCTTCAGTGCGTACTAATCTATAACAAAGTTCCTTTCAGTACTGACTAACCTATAACAAAGTTCCATTCAGTACTTACTAATATATAACAAAGATCCCTTCAGTACTGACTAACCTATAACAAAGTTCCTTTCAGTACTGACTAACCTATAACAAAGTTCCCTTCACTGACTAATCTATAACAAAGTTCCTTTCAGTACTGACTAATATATAACAAAGATCCCTTCAGTACTGACTAACCTATAACAAAGTTCCTTTCAGTACTGACTAATCTATAACAAAGTTCACTTCAGTACTGACTATATATAACAAAGTTCATTTCAGTACTGACTAATCTATAACAAAGTTTCCTTCGGTACTTACTAATCTATTACAAAGTTCCCTGTAGTACTTACTAATCTGTAACAAAGTTTCCTTCCGTACTTACTAATATATAGCAAAGTTCCCTTCAGTCCTTACTAAGCTATAACAAAGTTCCTTTCAGTACTGACTAACCTATAACAAAGTTCCATTCAGTACTTACTAATCTATAACAAAGTTCCCTTCAGTACTTACTGATCTATAACAAAGGTCCCTTCAGTACTTACTAATCTATAACAAAGTTCCATTCAGTACTTACTAATCTATAACAGAAATGACAGCAGTGTTTAAAGCAAGTTGGATCCCCCAGTACATCTGTAATATATGTAATTTGTCATCTGTCATCAAAGTTACAGTTATTGATATGATCACTGAACACAGAGTAAATTGGTTCCTCCCAAGAAAATACCAGATGATGCTCCTTGAATTGTAAATCTGACATTGTGATTGATGTTTATCACATTAACAGGAAAGGAACAGCAAAAGATGAACAGGGATTCAATCCCAGGGACCTTTAAACTCTAGACAGACGTTCTCACCAACTGAGCTACCTCAGGTCATCGACAATTGACCCGGCCAGTCTAGTTCAGCTACACATCATAAAATAGGTGTCAATATGTGTGTAATAGATATAAATTGTCCATGTATAGGTTTTAGTACCTTAGTCACATCAAAGTCATTTGTAAACGTGTAATAGGGATCAAGTAGTGTAAAGAATATGCACGTTTGCTGTCTGGGCTCGAACCTGCGGTCCCAGACTTTCTAGTTGGACGCTCTCTCACTGAGCTAAAGGGAAATTCCCTCTAGCCGAAGCTAGTAAGGCGACTTTGACACAATGTAAAATACACAACCTTTATATGTATGACCTTAGCATACTACTCCTTTATTTTTGAAGTCTTCGCCCTGAAAGAGAACCAATCACAGATTCTTGCTCCCCGCCATGGGTTCTCCATTATCATGAACGGGGAGAGTAAACAGGAACTAATTTGTAATAGGAAGGAAAAGTGAAAAGAATACATGTGCATTTGCTGGGACTCAAACCTGCGATATTAGACTTTCTAGTCGTTCGCTCTACCACTAAGCTTAAGGAAAATTCCCTCTAGTCGAAGATAGTAAGGTGACTTAGACACGATGTACATAACACCTCAAAATCCTATACAAGTAATAGGAGTCATACCCTCATCACAAATATGTCATATACATATCAAATCTACAGCAGATCATAAACACGATATTTAAGTTGTTGTGGTTTTAAAGAGGATACTGAAGATATGCACTACGAAGGCCAGAATCACTCACTGGATAAGGCAGTTGGAGTTGTCTCCCTTCTCTAGACATTTTTTCTGTAGCACTCTAGACTCCTTGACCACTTTTATTTAAATAACTTTCAATATTCCCAGTTCACCTCAGCTCTCATATTTGAACAAATAGATCATGTGTAAATGTAATGCCATACATTTTATTACAGGAACAAGTATCATATATATCCATGGACGTAAAATGTAATAGATTTTTTTATTTATACTGCTACATACAAAACTGTAGAAGTCAATTGTTTTTTAAAAACAACTGAAATCCCTAATGGTATATATATATATAAATACACATAATTTTATTAGAACCTGACTGAATAAGGCCACTACAAAGAAATATGCTGGGAGATGTCTATATCAGAGCATTATGATGTAGCTAGAAGAGTTCGAAAAATTCACTCCAGGGTTAATTATATGTCACTCATGTATAATACATAGTGTATAGGGGGCTAAATCTTTGTTTAATGGAAGGATTTACTCGTTAAATCAATTGTATGTCCAATGCATGCCCAGTAGTGTCCAGTTGTGAAAGAGGAAACACTTGACCAAATGGTATGCACATGATATCCCAAATCTAATACTCACATCTAACATCCAGCGTAACATAACAAAATCAGTGAACTTTTAAAATGGCAGTGACTAATAATTAAGTGACATTTTGAAAAATCATAAAAAAATCTGTAACAAAATCTTAAATTACTTCTTAAACTTTAAATAGACATTATATTAATGAATAGAGCTTTGAAATCATGTTATCTATTTATAACTTGATTCATTTTTTTTAAATCAATCAGATGTAAACATTATTCATATGGAATCTCTGAATATTTTTAACAATCTGATCTACTGTTATATGTACAATATCAGTATGGTTTCAATAACTAAGATTAACTATGAATTTGGAACGCTGGGATGTTTTATAGGATTGTAGGGGTTATCTCCCCTCACAGTTATACCACATACAGAACTAACAACTGTTCATTATTCTGTTGCATAAATATGAGTGACATATGCCAGGAGTGTGCCAGTGTAAAGTTGATAGCTCAAATAATTCAGAATAAAAAAACACTACTTAGGGATATGACTATAAAAATAACATATAATCAACATTTCAAGACGAAGTTCCACAACTAATCTCTAATAAAATTCCATCAGCAATTTTCACAATTAGGTTGGTTTGCCACATGACTGAACATGATTTCACCAAAAACTTCAACTAGACAATACAAAAACACTCTTGGTTCCATCACACCAGATTTCATGATAGCTTGGACTGTCAAGGAATGACACATATAAGAACAAACAGCCCCAATCACAAATTGTGGTAAATGTTTAAAGTGATTATTGCAAACATTGTTATTGGTGCAGTGGTAGAGATAAATAAATAACCTCAAGCTTCCATCCATGTAAGGAAAGCATGTGGACATGCCCTGGTTTACAAGAATATTCTAATTGAATAGCGCACCAAACCCAGTGCAAATTTTTTTTTCCAAAATGATCCTGTGGAAGACGTTCTTTTTCTAACTCATCAAAACAATATTAAGGAGATAGTGAGTTATTTTGAACTATTCTAATAATGATTTTAGAAATATAAGTAGCTAAAAAATATATCTATCTATTACAACGCGAGAAAGACTTACTTTTCTATGTTTTCTGGGTTGTTAAAACTTTTCCGACGGGTCTTCTTCTCCACAGCTTCCCTGAACTGCAACAAAAAAAGGCAACTACCGGTAATTTATTAAATCAATTTTCTCTCAGTAAACAATCGAAAAATAATAATATGCCCTTGCATTTTGATATAATATTTGTGAATTTCACAATCCAAAATCTTCAAACTATTATTTCAAATTGTCACTTTGACAAGTACATGTAGTATAATTATCTGACCTATGACCTCTAGCTCTGACCTTTGCAGTTTGACCCCGATGTAATGGTAAACAACATTGCTGTGATGCATACATTTACGAAATTTCATAAGTCAAAACCAAATGTACTTATAAGTTATCAACATCTACATTTTAAAATTTACCGGATACTTCCATTGCCCTCTAACCCCTTGTGGTGACCTTGCCCTTGTAGATTTTGATCAGTGTTACACGTACATGATATTTGCATCTCGGGTCAAAGAAAATCATGTTCAACTATAACATTTGATGTAACTAAAGGGTAAATGGCAGACATCAGGGTCAGGTCCAGGATTTCTGTAATTTTGATCCATATATATTACAACCCCTTGCACCTTCTGTCTGAAGGAGAGACGGGGACATCTTCCCTGTCACTGGTGGTAACCAGCATTCAGAAGCTGAATGTTAGAACAAACTTCATATGCGACCAGCAGGTGAGTTTATGTAGTCCTCATGCATTGGCAAACATCACACTGTCTTTATAATGTGACATACAACCGTTTGTTTCGACAAAAGGAATGTCTTGGAAGATTTGACCAATATCACTGTCCACATTGTTGTTATTTCTTCTCTGCTTATATATTGACTGAAATATACATAACTAACAAATATTATTGTTCAGATCCAGTGACATTATGATATAGACATACTTTTGTTGTAACTCAGATCAAGTAACTATATGATATAGACATACTTTTGTTATAACTATCCAGTAACAATATGATATGGACATACCTTTGTTATAACACAGATCCAGTAACTATATGATATGGACATTCCTTTGTTATAACTCAGATCCAGTAACAATATGATATGGACAGACCTTTGTTATAACTCAGATCCAGTAACAATATGATATGGACATCCCTTTGTTATAACTCAGATCCAGTAACTATATGATGTGACATACCTTTGTTATAACTCAGATCCAGTAAATATATGATATAGACATACCTTTGTTATAACTCATATCAAGTAACTATATGATATGGACATACCTTTGTTATATCTCAGATCCAGTAACAATATGATATGGACATACCTTTGTTATAACTCAGATCCTGTAACAATATGATATAGACATACCTTTGTTATAACACAGATCCAGTAACTATATGACATGGACATACCTTTGTTATAACTCAGATCCAGTGACATTATGATATAGACATTCCTTTGTTATAACTCAGATCAAGTAACAATATGTTAGGGACATACCTTTGTTATAACTCAGATCCAGTAACTTTATGATATGGACATACCTTTGTTATAACTCAGATCCTGTAACAATATGATATAGACATACCTTTGTTATAACACAGATCCAGTAACTATATGACATGGACATACCTTTGTTATAACTCAGATCCAGTTACAATATGATATAGACATACCTTTGTTATAACTTAGATCCAGTAACAATATGATATGGACATACCTTTGCTATAACTCGGGTGCAGTAACTATATGATATAGACATACCTTTGTTATAACACAGATCCAGTAACTATATGATATAGACATACCTTTGCTATAACTCAGATCCAGTAACAATATGATATGGACATTCCTTTGTTATAACTCAGATCCAGTAACAATATGTTAGGGACATACCTTTGTTATAACTCAGATCCAGTAACTATCTGATATAGACATACCTCTGTTATAACACAGATCCAGTAACTATATGATATGGACATACCTTTGTTATATCTCAGATCCAGTAACAATATGATATGGACATACCTTTGCTATAACTCAGATCCAGTAACAATATGATATGGATATACCTTTGTTATAACTCAGATCCAGTAACAATATGTTAGGGACATACCTTTGTTATAACTCAGATCCAGTAACTATATCATATAGACATACCTTTGTTATAACACAGATCCAGTAACTATATGACATGGACATACCTTTGTTATAACTCAGATCCAGTTACAATATGATATGGACATACCTTTGTTATAACTCAGATCAAGTAACTATATGATATAGACATACTTTTGTTATAACTCAGATCCAGTAACTATATGATGTGACATACCTTTGTTATAACTCAGATCCAGTAACTTTATGATATGGACATACCTTTGTTATAACTCAGATCCTGTAACAATATGATATAGACATACCTTTGTTATAACTTAGATCCAGTAACAATATGATATGGACATACCTTTGCTATAACTCGGGTGCAGTAACTATATGATATAGACATACCTTTGTTATAACTGAGCTCCAGCACCAATATGATATAGACATACCTTTGTTATAACTCATATCCAGTAACTATATCATATAGACATACCTTTGTTATAACACAGATCCAGTAACTATATGATATGGACATACCTTTGTTATATCTCAGATCCAGTAACAATATGATATGGACATACCTTTGCTATAACTCAGATCCAGTAACAATATGATATGGAAATACCTTTGTTATAACACAGATCCAGTAACTATATGATATAGACATACCTTTGTTATAACTCAGATCCAGTAACTATATGATATAGACATACTTTTGTTATAACTCAGATCCAGTAACTATATGATATGACATACCTTTGTTATAACTCAGATCCAGTAACTATATGATATAGACATACCTTTGTTATAACTCAGATCCAGTAACAATATGATATGGACATACCTTTGTTATAACTTATTTAACCTAAACAAGGGGATGGCTGTCTTCAAAAGAGTGTGGAAATATATACAGCCATCATATTACCTATGAAGTGATTGCGTTGTTAGGACGGAATCGTTATATAATAGTTTTTAACATTTGGTTCCTCTTATGATGTTTGTTTACACGGCTATAAAGGTGGTTGGGACATGTTGACACATTCAACACGCCATGCTGCTCCCCACCCCCCTGGAGAGGAGTTTGTATACTGAAGGGTCACTAAATCATACATATCTCTGTAATCTGGGGCATTACAAAAGCAGTTACATATAAAATACAACTTATTCAATGCAAAGTAGCAGAGATAATGTAAATACAGTATACTTCATGATATTGGCATGCTTAACTGGAAAACAGTGCATTACCAAATCACCATCTTATAAAAGTTAATTAAAAAAAAGTTTTTCTGATAACTTTTCAATCACATTTGTAATAAACACATGTTTGGAAGTATTGAAAATAATATTTTTAATAGGTTTTAAAATATGTTTAGATAAAAGTTTTGTGAAACCCATACTTAAATACTCTAAATCGGTAACTTGTCAGTGTTATTTTACAAAACACAATTCTTATTGAAGACAAGAGGCCAAGATGACCTGTATCACATGGCAAACTATTGTCTTTAGTATATAGCAATATTTTTATTATATTGGCTATGACCCTCAGCACCAACCGGGAGGGAAAACACTCTTCCTCACAAAATAATTTATTTCCAGCTAAGGACTCAGGATGCATTATAGGTAATTTGGTTGAGATTCGGATGAACGTTTATATAGACAGGGTGGAGGGTGTGTTTGGGCAATTGCTTCAATGTTATTACTCT
Organism: Mizuhopecten yessoensis; assembly: GCF_002113885.1. Lineage (NCBI taxonomy): Eukaryota > Metazoa > Mollusca > Bivalvia > Pectinida > Pectinidae > Mizuhopecten > Mizuhopecten yessoensis. The sequence continues at coordinate 181,210 of NW_018404995.1, forward strand.
AGGATTAAGTCCTCAGGGGCGGGGCCAGACTGTGGTGCTAATCCTGGTGGTATGATTGTGCTTGTCTCTTCATGCCCAGAAAGCACATAGGTATACTTTACTAGGGCTATGATCTCAACAATTTACATGTAATAACCAAAAGACCCTACAGGGTTACAAAACCTTAAGGGAAATCATGTATTTGCCACTTTATGCCTAGCAATGGTAAATGTAGTTATAGGATGGGGATCTCAACCATCTATGTTTTGTCTAAAGGGCTCAGTCACTTGGGGCTTGCAGTACCTATGTGAACAGCCATGGAAGCATGAGCATGTTTGCTGATTCCTGCCCAACAAATATATAGAAACTGTTGAGACAAAATCGTCAAGATGATAAAGTATTAGAACAAACAATACCTCTGCTTCTAATGGTTGAAATAGACAAATGAAAGTAACGTGTAAAAACCATTATGAACTGATTATTTCTGCTAGACTAGGTCAAGAGTTTAATGAACCTTCAAACAATTTGTTTCAACAGATTATTTAAGGATTCTTTATGACAGTATGAATGCAGTTGGCAACAAACATATTGTACGAGTGTGGTACTAACAATTTTACATATTTTTCTGTACCTGAATAAGAAACGTTCTGCTCTTTTATTACATCCACAGCAAACCTTCTGTGATGATGACCAGGAATGGTACAAAAACTGGCCATTCGAAAAACACACTTGGTTCATTGATAGTAATCCAATCATTCTATCTGAGCAACTGCATTTATTAATACCATCCTCAATTGTCAGAGTTACGAAGACATATTTATAATAATCTGACATTGCCAGTCTATAACCCTATCATATTCAGATGACATAGGCTATGAATTCCATAAGCCAATGGGTGACATCATCATTATTAGTATGTTTAATAGGATACCACTGACCAGCCCTGGACAGATGGCTGTTCTAGTTATTGAACTAACATATATTGGTATGACAGATACATAATTTGAATTAAATGCTGAATAATGTTAAGTGTGATTGCATTTTTATATGACATAAATGGACATCAAAAATGGTAAATTTAAGTATTCAAATGCTTTTAGCTGGCATTCATAAACAATATGAATGCCAACTGGACAAAGCAAATCCAATATAAAGCACTTGTACACCTCATTAAATGACTTTGTCAAGTTGGCATTCATAATGCCTATGAATGCTAACTGAAAACCAACTAGACAAATGCAAATGCAACATGAACTTGTTGTTTTCCAGTTGGTATTCATATTGTCTATGAATGCCAACTCAACAGAAAGCCAACTTGACTCAGGCAAATTCAACATGAATCTGCCTTTGTCCAGTTGGCAGTCATATTGTCTATGAATGCCAACTGAAAGCAGTTCAATGCTTAAAGGGACATTATCTGTGTCAGATTACAGTAGCATCCACACTCCCTCACACCTGTATGTTGCTGACCCAAACAGGTAAATATGAAAGTCCACCAACAACAGAAGGTTTAGATTCCTTGTTGTAAGGCACTTCAGTAGATGTTTATTCCAAGCTTATTTAAACCAAAACAAATAAACAAGAGGCTCAAGGGCCTTAACGGTCACCAGAGTTCTGATATATTTATACAGAGAGTTGATTTTTGTTTTCAAAACATGAACAGAAGTATTATTCAAAGTGACAAAAAACAATGAAACAACCTTATTCAATATCTAGCATACAGATTTAAGACTGAGAAGTATTTGAATTTAGCACCTCTGATTCTAAACAAGGAAAATGATTTTTTTTTTAGCACACTGACTCCTTTGGGCACCCTTGGGGGTAGAGCTGGCTCAAAATGTTCAAAGTATCAAACTGTCAACTCAGGGTTATAATTCCAATCAAGTTATCAACATGTCATATTCAAAGTATCATTTGCCATAATAAATTTTGCAAATTTCAGTCAATTCAACCCTTTTTGGCCCCACCAATCAGCCCCTGGGGGTCAGTCAGGGCTGATATGTGCATACCATCAAACTGCTATCCAATACTGATAATGCTAACCCAAATTGAATTACTTTCAATGGAAATTAAACAAATGTTGGTCCAAAATGTGATTTCTCTGTATAAACTATAGTAAAGTTTACCCCTTCCCCAGGGGGAAACATGAGACCCCAGGTTCATGATATTCACAATTACAACATTTCTGCAGAATCTTTCCATCAATTACAGGTAAGCTGTCAGCAAGGACATTAATTATCATGTAAAGGTAACATGTCTGTAAGGACACTAATTATCACTAATAGGTCAACGATCAGTAAGACCCAGCTAGACTGGAGGTGGTAGTACCAGCTACGGATATTGATCCCTGAGACTACCAGCATCCGTACCAGGGGGACATACTTTAGATCAAAAGGATCCATACCTGTCATCTCCTACATTGTAAGTTACCATTTCACAAAATCTGTTCAAGGCTTAATTGTGTTATTCTTTAGTGCTCTTAGTGTACCTAGTTTAAATCATTTCAAAGTTCTTAATTTACATCTAATAATGTCCAATGATATACATATATTAAATTATAATATTTTATATACTTTATATCAGAGGTTCTTATTTCACACTGTCATCTTGAAATAGGATGCATATTATTCTTTACCACTTAACATCTAGAACTACATTACAGTACCAAGTACATATTCTAGACCATAAGTAGTAAAATACCAAGTACGATTTTATACCTGTAGTGTAATCCCTAAATTAGCACTTAAGTGTCACAACCCCTAAACACTAGAGTGCAGTAATTAAACATTGCAGTACAACCCCTTAAGTCACTATAACAACTCAGCTTAACACTGGAATACAGTCCCTATTACTTCATAAAACACTTCACTATGTCAAAGAATCACATCCAGTGTCCCCTATTTTACAAAGTAAACATCAAACACAACATAGACATTGACATTTTGACATTTTCAATGTGTTGGTGATAGGAAATACCAATAAATCTCACAAGTGTGATAATATAGGGACATTTACAGTAGTCTAAACTGACATAGGTTACCAGTAATTCTGTTGATTTTATGCATCAAAAATGAGACCGGAAAATTGGGTGAGTCCCTCCGAAACAGGGAGACTTTGTTTATGCAATAATACTCTGGTTTGATACAGTAATTCATAGTCATACTCTACAACACTTTACTTCACTGTTAAAATGCAATGAAGCGACTACTTTATCAATATCAGTAGAACTTTTATAGTCTGTATACATCAAAGATCTGCTACACCAAGCAGCTGTCCTGAACACTACCTTACAGCTCAAATGTTAAAACCTTCTGTAGTACACCAAACAAATATACCTTAATTACTATTTACTGATATTAACATCTATTTCTGGTTCATTATTACCTGTTTAAATCTTATGAGTACATTACATATTAACTTCTAAAATTAATGTGTTCTATCATTCTAACTTAACCATCCTATTTCTATAACTTTGATGACAATATATACAAGTTTTTTAGGAGATAATAGTACACTATCTTTCAACTATTTAACTTAAATATATTCCATCACTTGACCATCCTATTTCTTTAACACTGATGACAACATCCACAAGCCAATTGGTATGATATACAACCCAGAACTATGTATAACAAGGTGGCCTACCCTGTGCTGTGTCCGAGGTATACCCAGATGTGTATGTGCCTTCCTGGCTCTCCATCCCAAGAGTATGCGCCCTTCGTCATTCTCAGGGAGCTGTGTCCCGACAGTGTGGGGACGACCAAGCCCAGACATCCTATGGTCACTGCACACTCTGATCAACTTTCTCTCTAACACCTGTAGTCGCCTGTCTACCTCCTGTGGTACAGGTGTGTACTTATAAATACCTCATCTGAAGAGGTAACAAACATTAGGGGTCCTGTCACAGACGTTGTAATACCCTTTAACACCTACCGACGTGACTTATATGGTCCTAATTAACACACAGTTGTCCCACTCTCTGCTACACTGATCCCTAACAACGTGTAGGTAGAAACATTATCATCACACTCGTGACGATCATAATCAAATTACCCATTCAACCTTACAATAATATATCAGCGATGCCAGTTTTTATTGGTTATTTTTTAAGCTGCGGCTGCTGCTGCTGTTGTAATAACCTCAATTAATATTTCATAATATCCTGTTGTGTTGCCAGGTCCAAAATTAGAACATCAAACTCACGCAATATTTTCACTCAACAAGATGGATCAAGAGCCTTATGGAGGCCTACGATGTCCGTAGTGCAGGTATTAAACATTCTGATCATCAGATCAATTGTTAGAATTTTAAGCTCTTCCTGTAATACAGTTGACAATATATTTAATATCCCATACATGCTTGTTAGACATACATATTGAGATAGAGTATTGTCCTCCAGTAAAGGGGCATGTTCCCCAGACGTTTAAATGACCAGGAATACGGCCTGCCAGGGACCAGATAAGGATGTAACATGTTGTATTAGTGTCTGTTGCAGTACTTTTATTTATTGGAGATGTGTTTAAACATCTGGCGATATTACAGTGGGACACTCCCACAGGTAAAAAGGAGAACACACACCGTAAAGTAAGCTAACAGTTAAAGGTGAGCACACACCGTAAAGTAAGCTAACAGTTAATGGTGAACACACACCGTAAAGAAAGCTAACAGTTAAAGGTGAACACACACCGTCAAGTAAGTTAACAGTTAAAGGAGAACACACACCGTAAAGTAAGCTAATAGTTAAAGGTGACCACACACCGTAAAGTAAGCTAACAGTCAAAGGAGAACACACACCGTAAAGTAAGATAACAGTTAAAGGTGAACACACACCGAAAAGAAAGTTAACAGTTAAAGGAGAACACACACCGGAAAGTAAGCTAACAGTTAAAGGTGAGCACACACCGAAAAGTAAGCTAACAGTTAATGGTGAACACCCACCGTAAAGTAAGCTAACAGTTAATGGTGAACACACACCGTAAAGTAAGCTAACAGTTAAAGGAGAACACACACCGTAAAGTAAGCTAATAGTTAAAGGTGAACACACACCGTAAAGTAAGCTAACAGTTAAAGGTGAACACACACCGTAAAGTAAGCTAACAGTTAATGGTGAATAGGCAGTTGAGATGGTTGGCTGTTCATTGATTCTGAGCACGAAGGTAATTCACACCTCTACAAAAATTTGGTTAATATATTCCAAATCATACCTATTGTTGTATGATTTTTCCAAGAAGACAAAATAAAAATAAGAAACCTCTTCTTGCACAAACAGATTCAGTTATCTCCCTTTTCAGAACAACATCAAACATGTATCAGTATTTATTTTATTTCTCAAGAAAACACCATTGAAAAAATGACCTTTAGAATGAGAAAATTTAGCCTCTGAATAGGAAAATACTATAAGTATTTATATTCTTCCTAAATAACCTTAAGTACAAACATTTGACCTTTAAATGAGATCATACAATCTGCATCTCTATTTGTCACCTTTCACCTTGAGGTCCTTCACCTCCAAAGGAAACGATACATTCCTCACTAAAACGTTTTTGACTGGGACCTTAGACCTCTGAAGGAGATCAAATATTCTGTACAATATACCTATACTAATTACTTCTTATAAAAGACATTGGGATTTTATCATTTGATTGATTTCTGATTCATATGATGTCTTTGTTTACTTATTCGGATTTTAAAATATTTGCAGCACATACTGCTGGTCATATAAAAACAGCTCCTATATAGAGTTCAATTGCAATTGGCCCTATCAAGGAACAGTTGCAAACATCATGTAACTGTGCTCTGAAGACGGCCTCCCTTTGGCCGAAACATGTCAGCAAGTAGGATGTAAATCAAACATTACATTTTGTACCGGATTCAGTAGTGTTGTTGCTCATCCTTTCTTGTTTCATTTGCTCTGCTTTCCCTGATGAACACTGTTGAATACCATTAAGGTATCCACCCCAGGATCCCTACCACCACTATGGAACTGACTCCTTTGCAGGGATGTTGGGTCTCCACCCCCTAGTTGTTACTATCAAGGAACTGTTATGATTGACCCTATTTAGGGCTGTTTTGATTGACCCCTATAAGGTGCTATTTAAGAGATGTTTTACTTTGCCATTTTTAAGGGCTGTTGTGTTTAGCACTTTTTATGGGTTGTTACGATTGGCCCTCATTTAAGGGATGTTGTATTTGGCTCTATTGATGGGTTGTTGTGATTGGGTTATATAGGAGCTGTTTAACTTGGCCCTATTTAAGGACTTTTGTGATTGGCCCCTTTTTAGTTTTAGGAGCTGTTCTGCTTGGCCCTTTTTAAGGACTGTTCTGCTTGGCCCTTTTTAAGGACTGATGTGATTGGCCCTATTTAGGGACTGTTGTGATTGGTCCTATTTGGGGGTTGTTGTGATTAGCCCTATTTAAGGAACATTGTTAAATTGGCCATATTCTGGGCTAAAGCGATTGGGCATATTAAGGAGTTCTTGTGACAGACCCAATTTAGGGATGTTGTAATTGACCCTATTAAAGAGATGTGCTGATTGGCTCTATTGAGGAACTGTTGTGATTGGACCTATTTAAAGGAAGTTGTGAATTTGATGATTTGGTTATTTAGGAGCTGTTTTGCTTGGCCCTATTTAAGGACTGTAGTGATTGGCCTTTTTCAAGAGTTGTTCAGCTTGGCCCTTTTGGAGGACTGTTGTGATTGGCCCTATTTGGGGGATGTTGTGATTGGTCCTATTTAGGGACTGTGTTGATTGGCCTTATTCCATGGATGTTGTATTTGGCCCTATATGGGATAATGTGATTGAATGGCCCTATTGAGGACCTGTTGTGATTGGCCCTTAGTCTTTAGGGGCTATATATAATTTTACACTCCAGTACTCTCTTACATTACATCAAGGACACAGACAACATCTCACCCTTTCCATAGGAAACAAACCTTTTCGGACATATCAGCATTCTCTCATCAGGCTCTATAATATGTATACACTATTGGGGTATTGTTATGAATGAGACCTATTCTAGCTAAGCTGTGATGAGATATTAATCAGACAAGCTCCACTTCACTTGCCCTTTACAGATCGCGGTATGGACTTAGACATGCGGGGCAGGATGTGTTATTGGTTTTAAGGCCACTCTCCTTTTGAACGGTCATAAAACTATCTACATAAACGTTGTTTAAATACCAGGCACTGTGTAAACTGGATGAAAGGGTTATTTCTACTATCTTACATTTTAAATATTTATAAACTTAATTCTTCTTATCGGAGCAAGTTCACTCACCAAGGCATCCTATTTCTTAAGGAAGAAACATGACCCTCATATATTTTTTTTAGTTATGTATTGATCTTCAGTCCCATTTAAATACTTAAAACATTTATCTGGAAATTAGATCTACCGGAGTTCACTTCAAATATTGGACTGTCAAGTGTACCTTGGTTCAATTAAAACTCTAGTAACCCTTCAATGTATGACGTTGCCAGGTAACAGGTGATGACTGCTAACTGGTGAAATGATTCACATGTACGTTTCAAACATCACAGTACCCAAATTGGGACATCTTTTCACTCAAATGGCATTGTTACTTAAAACAATCCAAATAAATAACTTTACCTTTTAGCTCACGATTGCTTGTCCATCCTCACATGTAACTTTTTACATTTTCGACATCTTCTCCAAAACCACTGAACCAATTTCAATGAAATCATGCTGGAACAAGCCATTAGTCAAAGGCAAACTGAAACTGTGAGTTATATGGCTTTAATCTCCCTGGGGCCTCGGGGTAGGACCAAAATGGGTCAAATTGACAAAATTGACAACAATCTTCTTCTTCAAACCAAGACGTGGTGGAATCAAAATCTCCTCATGGATGGGAAGGTCTTAAGGTGATTTATCAAAATTGTGAATTTTATGAACCCCTGATCACCTTTTCTAGGGAAGGGGTAACATTTTCTGTAGTTTATATAGAGAAATAACACTTTGGGGTATATTTTTATCTGAGTGGGCAGGGCAAAAACCTAGAAAACACACGTTATTTTTTCAAATCTTCTTGTGCGGTCAAATGTTTTACATGGTTGTAATGTTTACTGGACTCTTTACCAAATTTGTGAAGTTCAGTACCCCAGGGTATACTGTTCAGGACCCTAGGGTGTATTGTTCAGGACCCTAGGGTGTACTGTTCAGGACCCAAAGGTGGGGCAAATTTGCAACAAGGAAAAAGCTATGAAAATCCATGTCGTTTTATAAAGTCTAGTCAGAGACATTCTGGGAACAAATGCTGTACATGGTTGTAATGTCTACTAGACACTTTACCAAAATATGAAATTCATGGCCTTAGGGTGTACCCTTCAGTCCCCAGGGGTGGGGGAAATTTGCAATTGGGCAAAAGCCACGGTATAACAAAATCTTCGGATCTAAAAAAAGGTTGACTTTTTTGTATGCATAAATTAGTGAATTGATGGAAATTATTTGAAGATCATTTTGATCAAATGTCCAAGGTCAAGAGGTCAAAGGTTACATGCATCAGACTACATATAGCTTCACTTTCATAAATTTCTTGTTATGCCCTCAAAATAACTAAATAACATACAAACAGTGTGATATATGAGGCAATCTCACTGCTTCAGAACCCTATCCCAAATGGATTAACTGTAGCAAAGCTAGGCAATTTCTTTGTGTGGATAAAGAATAAGCTTGAAGGCTACTTTCATAGGACAATTTCTTACCAGTTGACAAACTGTGACTAATGTGTGAAAGTCTGGTTTGGTTTTATCTTGTTTAACGTCCTATTAACATCTAAGGTCATTTAAGAACGTGCCTCCATGTGTGTTGTGTTAGCGTGCAAGTGTGTACGTATGCTGGAGACAGGGTATGTTGTTGTATTTGCCTCCTTGTAATAGCGTGGATCTGATGCAGACTTTATAGTGCTATCTCACTGAAATGCCACGCCGAAGGCACCCAGCACAGCATTCCACCCCCTCACATTATACTGACAATGGGTGAACCAGTTGTTGCCATTACCCTCAATGCTGGGCGTTAAGCAGAGAATAACAAAAAATGTTAAGGACTTTGGTATGTCCCGCCCTGTGTGCAAGAATTCGAAATCAGCATATTCATAATGAGTGTGTTTTGTTGTATGACAATATTACATGTATTTACCACTTATGACCTCGTAAAATTATTTAACAACTTTTGAAAATGACCACAAATGACCATGAAAATATTAACCTCAATTTTCTAAATAATTGTGTTGAAATTAAAGGCCTTCAATAAGTTTAGCAGTCTGACTCATAGGAATGGCATCTTCATGTTACTCTAACAAAACTGTTTTAATAACAAGAAAAATACTGTTAATTCTGTCACAAAGTTTTGTACTCCATTGTAAACCATTCAATGCCTACCTGAAGTAATGATGATGAGAGACCAGGTAATATGTGGTCATTACACTCCTGCCTGACATCAAGGGATCTCACCTGAATGCCTAACTTGGCATTTAAACATTAAAGAAACAAATTGATAAAATTCTTGAACACTTTTATCTGACAGATCAATACATTTTTAACTGTCAAATACGTGATAAATGTGGTAATATATTTGTGTATTGAACTATTTGTTACATTAACAAATTCACTTCACAAATTAAAATTTCCCAGGGAAATTAATCTTGTTTATTTTTACTTCCTTCTTTTTTGGTAACTAAACTCTAAAACATGCAGTCCATATATAAATGGCCAATAAAAACTGATAAAGTGTTAATTGCCTCATTTCAATTTCATCATCGAACTTGACCTGCATTTTTGTGTGTGCACATTTTTGTACTACAAATATACCATATTTTACCTTTGAGAAGTCAGTTTAATAAGGTTTAAATACACTCCTCTCCTTCCCCCTACCCCCTTTATATTTCTCACCTTGGTATTTAAGCAATCGTGGAAAAATATTCCCACCTATCCAGGCCCAATCCTGTTAGCAAATTTGTATCCCAATCTTCATGCTTAGCAATTTGTTGGGCTAAAAATGTATCCCAAGAGTTTAGGGATACATACTGATAGGGGATACAATATCATATACTATTGGAACCCAATCCTAGTAGCATATGTATTTCCAAATCTTCATGGTCAGCAATTGCATATACATTTGTATTGTTACAGAGTGGGGGATGTCAAATGTTTCCATGTTATGACCCAGGGACTAAGTCCCTAAGGGTTCGGGCAGACCCCAAGGCCAATTCTGGTAGCTTGTAATTATCCTGTCATGCCCAGAAATTTAATATCTGAAGAATTTGAAAATGGCTTGACAGGTAGACATCATGCAATTCCAAATTAGCTCTCTACTTCAGGTCAGGTCTATGAGAAAAGTATTACTAGCTAAAAAATAATAAATAATTAAGAACTGCCTTCAATTTCTATGAGAGATGGAGATAGTACAGGTAACAATGCATGAGGTTTGCATCTAATCATATGATTCAAGATGTTAATATGAATAATTATAATCAGCCATATGGGTACCATATATCGATATATCAGAAGACTTCCTCATATCACAGGTGAGGATCAGGCGTCGTGAACCAGTTGATAACTAAGCGTACAGTTTTAGAAGTGACAAGTACAATATATATAAGTCAACAGACTGGTCCTCCACACTGTACAAACACCTAATTCAATTACAGCTCACACCTCGTTCACCACCCCTGTCACTTCACCGCCAATTATTTCAGGAATATGTCAAGGTTTGGTCAACTTCTGCATAACAAGTAGATATTTTCATGAGAAAAAAATAGTGTGGAAAAAAACCTATAGCAGCCGTAGAAATACCCTCCTACTAAAGATATTTCACCAGCTACTTTCATGAAAAAATAAGAAGCATGGTAATGAGGTATTGCGAGATATACTGAAATTAACTGCCTTCTTTGTGTTGGATGTACAACTTGAAATCTTATTGAAACCCCTGTAATTATATACATCTTCAGCGTTTACCTACAAATATTAGCGTGTAAGTTTAGGTTTGTTATCTTTTGAACAGTGCTACTAATATTACCAGTAATGACAAAGTTAATTGCCTTGCAGGAGAGATTCAATGACGAGATCACACAATACCTGTACACAAACATGGCTCTATGTCAGAAAGGTCAGTCATGATCAACGCCCTTCTTACTATCCCTTTTATACTGTCAGGGTATGATGTACTTAGGAGTCTATATAGTAACACTGCTGTATCTAGTTATACTGTCGTATCTAGTAACACTGTGGTATCTAGAAACACTGTGGTATCTAGTAACACTGTGGTATCTAGTAACACTTTGGTATCTAGTAACACTGCTGTATCTAGTTATACTGCTGTATCTAGTAACACTGCTGTATCTAGTTACAATGTCGTATCTAGTTATACAGCTGTATCTAGTAACACTGTGGTATCTAGTAACACTGTGGTATCTAGTAACACTGCTGTATCTAGTAACACTGCTGTATCTAGTTATACTGCTGTATATAGTAACACTGCCATATCTAGTTACACTGTCGTATCTAGTTATACAGCTGTATCTAGTAACACTGTGGTATCTAGTAACACTGTGGTATCTAGTAACACTGTNATCTAGTAACACTGCAGTATCTAGTAACACAGCGGTATCTAGTAACACTGCTGTATCTAGTTATACAGACGTATCTAGTAACACTGCTGTATCTAGTTATACTGCCGTATCTAGTAACACTGTGGTATCTAGTAACACTGCTGTATCTAGTTATACAGCTGTATATAGTAACACTGCCATATCTAGTTCACTGTTGTATTAAGTTACAATGATGTATCTAGTAACACAGCTTATCTAGTTATACTGCCGTATATAGTAACACAGCAGTATCTAGTAACACAGCGGTATCTAGTAACACAGCAGTATCTAGTAACACAGCAGTATCTAGTAACACAGCAGTATCTAGTAACACTGCAGTACCTAGTAACACAGCAGTATCTAGTAACACAGCGGTATCTATTAACACAGCGGTATCTATTAACACAGCGGTATCTATTAACACAGCGGTATCTATTAACACAGCGGTATCTATTAACACAGCGGTATCTAGTGACACAGCAGTATCTAGTGACACAGCAGTATCTAGTGACACAGCAGTATCTAGTGACACAGCAGTATCTAGTGACACAGCAGTATCTAGTAGCACAGCAGTATCTAGTAACACAGTGGTATCTACTAACACAGCAGTATCTAGATACCGCTGTGTTAGTAGATACCGATGTGTTACTAGATACTGATGTGTTACTAGATACCGCCGTGTTACTAGATACAGCAATGTTACTAGCTACAGCAATCTTACTAGATACCACAGTTTTACTAGATACCACAGTGTAACTAGATACAGCAGTGTTCCTAGATACAGCAGTGTTACTAGGTACTGCCGTGTTACTAGATACCCCAGTGTTACTAAATACTGCTGTGTTACTATATACGGCAGTATAACTAGATAAAGCAGTGTTACTAGATAAAGCAGTGTTACTAGATACATCAGTGTTACTAGATACTGCAGTGTTACTAGATACTGCAGTGTTACTAGATATAGCAGTATTACTAGGTACTGCAGTGTTACTAGATACATCAGTGTTACTAGATACCACAGGGTTACTAGATACCACAGGGTTACTAGATACCACAGTGTTACTAGATATAGCAGTGTAACTAAATATCTAGTAACACAGTCATATTTAGTTACACTGCTATATCTAGTAACACTATGGTCCCTAGTAACACTGTCATATTTAGTTACACTGCTATATCTAGTAAAACTGCTGTATCTAGTAAAACTGCTGTATCTAGTAAAACTGCTGTATCTAGTAACACGGCAGTACCTAGTAACACAGCAGTACCTAGTAACACTGCTATATCTAGTAACACAGTCATATTTAGTTACACTGCTATATCTAGTAAAACTGCTGTATCTAGTAACACTGTGGTACCTAGTAACACTGTCATATTTAGTTACACTGCTATATCTAGTAAAACTGCTGTATCTAGTAACACTGATGTATCTAGTTACACTGTCGTATCTAGTTATACAGCTGTATCTAGTAACTCTGCTGTATCTAGTAACACACCGGTATCTAGTAACACTGGGGTATCTAGTAACACTGCAGTACCTAGTAACACTGCTATATCTAGTAACACTGTGGTACCTAGTAACACTGTCATATTTAGTTACACTGCTATATCTAGTAACACTGCAGTATCTAGTAACAGTCATATCATTAATGTTTAGTAACAGAATGGTATAATTAAATCTATCTAGTGCTACTGTGGTACCCATGTTTTAAGGATTCCTATATACGGTAACCCCCTGCACTCTCTCAACTTCAGTTTGGATATAACTGTAGCACAGGTGGGCCAGAACAATTCTGTTGACAGGGTAGCTCAACACTGTTGTGGTTGACTATATTTTGTTTCTTTCATCTTTATCATTTCTCACAAAACTCTTGCAACGTATGGTTTTCTTTTTAGAAATGATTTATCAAAGCTGTAGTCATGCTGAAAAAACAGTGTCCAACACTTAGTTACAGTTTTTGGCAGTGGTATGAGGATCCTTAAGTCTGTTTCAGACAATATAATCATCAGGAAGAAATTGTCATATACATTCATCTTTTAAATTTACCTTTAAACCAAATTTAGCTGTGCAATTGATATGCAACTCAATGCAGTTGTGACTTTGACCATATATCTCAATCCAGTTGTGACTTTGACCATATATCTCAATCCAGTTGTGACTTTGACCATATATCTCAATCCAGTGGTGACTTTGACCATATATCTCAATCCAGTGGTGACTTTGACCATATATCTCAATCCAGTGGTGACTTTGACCATATATCTCAATCCAGTTTTGACACTGAATTGATGATGACTCAATTCAGTTATATATATATATATATAGTAACACAGCGGTATCTAGTAACACTGGGGTATATAGTAACACTGGGGTATCTAGTAACACTGGGGTATATAGTAACACTGGGGTATCTAGTAACACTGGGGTATAAAGTAACACAGCGGTATCTAGTAACACTGGGGTATCTCCTAGAAGAGATGAAAGTACTAAAGACTCGTTGTTCAGAATTTTTCTTTATATAATATATATATATATATATATATAGTGATGCAGACCTTATAACTTATTTTAGCGTGTAATGCTGGCCTTTTTAACTCAATACATCCTCAATACGTCATGACAAAATTGGAGGCTCAGTACTAGTGTGTGCTACCTTTTGGATGAGACCAAAAGACTAGTTGGAACCTTTAATATAAATCAAAAGAATCTGGCAGTAGCGCAATGGTAAAAATTGCTCCAGCCTAATGATTAGTCAGGTTTTTTACCTCAAACTAAGAGATCAATCAAACAGCTAGCATTACATGCCTTCAATTTTACTATGACATATTCTAGGGGTGCAGAGATTGAAGTGAGCATAATTCCTGGAGTATCGAAGATGACGGATATAAATCTTTGGCTTAACGAACACCTTTCACTTATTATTTTTATCATGGATACTGGTTCTTTTTAATTTCCGGAACTTTCCAAATATTCAAATAGCGGAATAAAAATTTAACAAAAATAGTGGAAGTGTGTTCAACTAGTTAATGAGATTTTCATTTTAGTTCATGTACTGTTCCTCAAGCAAGGAAACCGATCAATGATTAATTAATCTTTAGTAAATGAAATAGCAGTATTTTTACTATTTATTGTATCATTGCAAATTTGCACTTAATACACCAAGGCAGAAGGGTAAATATAATCAGGCACTAAATATACAAAAACACCTGTCTATATAGACCAATGTTAATATAGACCACTCAGGACTGATATAAGGGATCAAGAACTAGACAAAATATACATCCAGCAGTAATCTCTAAGGCAGGAAAGACTTTTTTTTTTATTTCTCAAGGTATTATACTTTAATTCCAAAAGAAGCATTGTTAGGCCAAATAAAAATATAACTATTTTTTCATGCCGACCCTAGAAAATTTTATGGGGTTTTCACAGTCACTTATTAGACGTTTAATTGTTTAAAGTGTGCATATAATTTGCTATGAATTTTATTAGCTTTGGCTTGCGGTCAGTGTCAGAGTTTTATTTGAAGATAGCAGCTAAGTAGCCGTAGATAATTGTGGTTTTGAGATAGGTTGGGATCTGTAGATTAGTGTGACCATCTGTTGTCTAGGAAGGGGGAGTCCATCCAGTCTGGGATGTCCCCCCACCCCCCCANCTTTCACCACTGTAGACCATAATGGTCTTGTCAAAAACAATGCATGGAATTGTCTTCTAAAGTTACATAGAAGTGAAAAGGTTAACCACATTTACAATTTAACTCCTTAACCACATTTACAAATTGACTCCTTAACCACATTTACAAATTAACTCCTTAACCACATTAACAATTTAACTCCTTAACCGCATTTACAATTTAACTCCTTAACCACATTTACAATTTAACTCCTTAACCACATTTACAATTTAACTCCTTAACCACATTTACAATTTAACTCCTTAACCACATTTACAATTTAACTCCTTAACCACATTTACAATTTAACTCCTTAACCACATTTACAATTTAACTCCTTAACCACATTTACAATTTAACTCCTTAACCACATTTACAAATTAAATCCTTAACCACATTTACAATGTAACTCATTAACCACATTAACAATTTAATTCCTTAACCACATTTACAAATTAACTCCTTAACCACATTTACAATTTAACTCCTTAACCACATTTAACTCCTTAACCACATTAACAATTAAATCCTTAACCACATTTACAATTAAATCCTTAACCACATTTACAATTTAAACACATGAAACAGAGTAACAATTTATCTCCTTTAACCAGTTACAATTTAACTCTTTTAACTACAATAACAATGTAACTCCTGTAACCACTTTTGCAATTAATTTCACTTTCTTACCAACAGTTAAATTATCCCGTTCCATCACAATAACAATTAACTCCCTATCCCACATTTACAATATAACAACATTCCTCCACAGTTGCAATCCATTTTCTTTGAATTCTTTTAATTGTTCTTTATAATATAGCTCTTTCCATCGGAGACACATGTAGTACTTACCCTTTGAGATGTGGTTATTGCTGGCAACCATTTTTTGACTACTGTTTTCCAGGAGGGATGTCCAAGGGGTCCTTCCCTGATAGAAGACATTGAACTTGTGTGACCTTTGGGACAGATAGGGTTACCAGGTCCAATCCTAATGGAAATTATCCAGGCCTTGTTTCACCTACACAAATCACTGACTTCAGTACAGCTCCGACATTCAACTGTAAAATTGAGAAAACTTGTCAGTCGGTGCAATCACTTCCATCGACTTAGACATCAATGTGGTGTGTGGTATATTACCTATATCCAAGTACTCAGGACACCAAAATTCACTCAGCTCATTCCTATACACAAATCCAATAGGTTTTCTCACTTGTTATGCAAATGTGATCACATTTTGATAAATAACCACTAAGAAATGGAATTTAAAATGTATCTTCAGCGAATTACTGCCAAATAATTGTTTACATGGATGGACGAACCTACAAATTTGTATAAAATTGTTGAATCTAATCTGTCACGAAAGTTCACAGAGCCATTTAAACAGACACCAATCTAACATCCATCAGCGGGCAGGTATTCCAAACAAATCACCAACAATTACAGGTATAATCACACGTAACCAATTACAGGTGAAAATCACAGGTACAATGACAGGTAACCAATTACAGGTGAAAATCACAGGTAAATTGTAACGTCTATTTCTATATATCCACTTCTCCTTACAATCTAAAACAGACAGTGACAGATTTTGAGAAAATTAAATGGTGAAAGGTAAAATGTTGTAGCGACCAATTTCATTGGAATCAATCAATATGCGAGTATCCCTTGACAATTTTCTCAACTCAATATCAAAACAAAGATGGGGGTTTGGACACGACTGCTCTGCAGAGCAATTAGGCAAAACCGTTCGTACTTACTTGGAAATTGAAAAAAAAGATCAATTTGTTTTCCAAATTATCATAGTAAAATGAATATCAGAACTAGTCTAGATAATATAATAGAAACTATTAGTGTTCCAATTAAACCTGGAACCCTCTTAGTCAAACAAACATTAACAGGGCAATAAATCCATCTCTGTTTCAAAGGATTACTTAAAATCTAATTAATATTTTATTCGGTATCATTTTATATATTGTACAAAGTTCATCCGCAAATGGGTAAATTGCTTATATGTCTAAAATTAAAAGGACTCACCTTAAATCTCTCGCATAGACAGCAATGCTACTGTGTGTTCTGTCGATCGCGCTTCCTGCTGCCCTGCGACGTTTCTCCCGCGCATTTGTTTGCAATACACACAGATCAAAGAAGCTATTGAACTTGTTGATCGGCTAATACAAACTTTGTTCTTAATAGTATCGCAAGCCAATGGAATTAATTTTACTCGTGGCCTCCATGTTAAATCAAGCGTAAATGTATTTTTCAACCTCCAAAGATCAAGCACTCCGTGTCCTCATCACACGGTACCGCCACAGGGACCTGAGAATGTATTACAGTTACATTTGGACCTGAACTAAGGTGTAACTGAAGAGTAATTTTACATGTTTTAGGGGTTTCGAACGACTTTCGGTAAAAATGCCATAATCATTGGGGAGGCCTTTTTTACCGAAAGTCGATCTAAACCCTGAAACATATCAAATTACTCTGAACACATAAGTAACTGTAACAAATTATCAGGTCCCTGTGGCAGTGTCATTTTCATTGGCACGACTTTCGATGTTGGTAGACATCTTTAACCATATTTACTATACATTGTGGGGGAAATAGCTTTCAATTAAGAAGAGACGTTAGCTGCCTTGTTCTGCTTTTAAAGAAAAAACATTCTGCGTGGCTTCTGTTGGGCAGTGGTAGTTTTTAGTACAAGTACCAGATAATTTATTACAGCTATATTTGGACCTAAAATAGGATGTTTAGAGTAATAGTATGTGTTTTAGGGGTTTAGAACACTTTCGGTAAAATAGCAACCCCAAATGACGACGTATACGAGCAACATGTTTTCCAGATGTTGATATTTAAACCCTAAAAGGTGTAATAGTACTCTAAGCACCTCACAGTGTCCGGTCCAAATACATGTAGATGTAACAAATTCTCATATCCCTGTTATTGTCCGTCGTCGTACCATGGAAGGGATCTCGTTGATACTTTATGGGTATGTTACTGACATCGCCCTAAAAATCCCATTGGGCTATACCCCGTGCTGACTTCTTCACAACTCTGAACTTGTTACAATTGTTCTTTGTGAGGTCCTAGCAAATTGTTTTTACTTTTTGGGTCAGTCATAAAAATCTGTCAGGTACAACCCAATATGGGCGCATTTGGCTATGATTTTCTGGGACATTTTCAACACCTTTCAAGAAGTGATAGAGCTATTGACTTCAGTCTTCCTACACATGATCTTTATCGTATTCTAGCCTAGTATTTTCAGGTTTTGGTGGGGGGGGTGGGTTATGTTTGTGTCTACGTGCAGTCCAAAATGGCCACCACAATAAAGGCAACTAGACAGCCAACCATCCGCTGGTCATTTCAAATGGTAGTTTAAATTAACTGAAAACTCGCCATTTGTATAGGCCAATCCAAACTACAAAGTTAAAACCTTACTTTTTGTATATATCAAGACACATTGGTTTTTCAAACAGATTTAAAACCCTGCCCAAACTCTAATTAACTACAGCATCAAGAATAGCATCAGGTAACCGTTTAGGCCCCTGTGCATTTTGTTTGCATTATTTTTGTTGAAAGCTGAATTCTCAAAACAGCCACTGAACTTCTTCATACACTGAGGGAGATTATCTTTACAAACAAGCACCAGGTCATGATGTCAGTTTTGCCCTTTTACTGCCTGTAGCGAATACTTAATAGAAAAGTCATGCTAACGTTGTTTGAATTATTAAAGTCTCTATTCTCTGTGTTTGTTGACTAGTATCGGACTAAATGTAAGCAGGTGTACCTCGCACTTGACTTTCGATTTTGTTCAATATATTTTAGCTTTGATGTCTGCTTAGAAAAGAACTACATATGCTTTCTGGCCAATCAAGATCTATATATAATCAATAATCAGTATTAATGTCACGCGATCCTATTCACTCTTCATAGATCATGCTTTGTTTAATAGTCGGCAAGTTCTTTTCCGAAACTTTAAACTTTCACTTCTGGTTGAAGAATAAATATTTCTTTGTTCTGGCCAAAATCTCAGCTGATATGGTCTACCGTAAACGATATAGATACGGAAAGTGTCGACGGTTTCCCGATTGGAGGATAATCGGTGTGTTATGGTAGGTGGCTAGCTACTTCTTTTCAGCTTTTACCACAAATCAGATCTGGTACGCAAAATAAGAATTTCAAGGATAGGTAAATATTAAGCTGTTGGGATTTTCTTTTCGTTTTGTATTTCTTTCAACATTGAATGAGATAATTCAAATCGAGGACTTGGATGCCTTTAGCTTCAAACACCTATACCAGTAATGTACATCCAATTACAGTATAATTGTCTCAGACATCCACGTCCTCGGGTGTCAGAGGTTACGCGCTAAGAGAGAACGTAAAAGAGCGTAACCTTGGAATTCTGAGGAGGAGACATGGAAGGACTAGGTAGTATATGTATCCTAATTTTCTAACAAGCTTATGGAGCACTCTGAAACCAAAGATATAATCAAACCTCATGTATATACATGCACGAGTGTGTCTTATTGGATTATATTGATCACTTAACGGGGGAATGAGTCATCGCGTCGCCATCACTTTTTTTCTAGGGGAAACAAAGAATCGTGTTTCCCTATAGCAAGGGCTAGATCTACTTAAGTCCGTGCTGCAACCATCGACATTCAGTAACCACGTGCGAATTTATGTTGGGAAACATCAACTGGACGTTGTTTGTTAATAAGGAACTCACGGGAAAGATATCAAAGTGTTTTAAATGATTTATTATCTTATATACACTCATATTGTGAAAACATAATAAGTATGAAGTAATGTGAATTTTACCTATCTACATACAAACACAATGATCAGGTATGAATTAAGTGACGTTAACCTTAGCTATCTACATACAAACACAATGATCAGGTATGAATTAAGTGACGTAACCTTACCTAACTACATATAAATTCGTTATAACAAATTCTACGGAAAATATTTCGTTTCACTTATCAATGTCATAAGAAAATGAAAGATCGTTGTAAAAAACAAACATGGAATATTTAATAATATCACAATTAACTGATTAAGCTACAAATACACTCACACATGTTACATAGGTCAGAGAACAGGGCTGTTTTTGGCTCGCACTCTACGTATCGATTTTGATTATGTCACAGTCCTGCCGTGTGTGTTATGGGCACACAGTACGATATTGATCGTTCTCTGAGAGGCCAAGGTTTCTCGTATATAGTAATATTTATCTCCGGAATGTAATGTCCTGTAATGACGACGAAACAGTTATTTGAACAAATTTCACGTGTTTCGTTTGTCATGTCCACATTACGTTTTGGTTGCCCCTATTTTGGTTGGGTAGAAGCTGGTGAGTCTGGTGTTTAGTGATCGATGGTTGATATCGATCCGTGTAGAACACAGTACACAACACTGGCTACAGTGGATACAACACGAAACAAAACATGATCAGCGTCGATATTAACATGGCCGGATGCTCCCAATAAACATGTCCCGAACGTTGTCCATTCGTCGTGTCCATCAATTTGTCGAAAAAGAAGCAGTCTTTTTGTGCTATTGTACTGACTTTGTACGACCTACTTTTACAGAAGTCACTGCCGTTCGTATACAGCTGATTAACTCTCGAGCCTTTCAGAATGGCCGACCCGCAGGCTCCGTACCAGGCGTCACAGAATTCCTCACACACCTTCAAGTATCCCCATATATAAAACATGTTCTGGTAGGGAGCACATATATAACACATTAAGTAATTGGTGTACTGTTGACAGGCCGGTGACGCCCCGGGGAGACTCTTTACCTGCTCAAATGTCTCCGCGATCTCCTCTTGCATGCAGCAACTGTTCTCTTTGAACCAGGTACAGTTCTTCAGGTTTGGCTGAGGCTCTGGTGCACGGTTGTTGAAGAAAGAACAGAACTCCGTCACCTCTGTAGCCGAGCCTTCGGACAGAACAATGGCAAAGGCAAAGAACGTCGCTAAATAATAACCGAACATCCTGTCTTTCTTCAGGTCACCATCGGGTACGGCGCACCAAACCCTCAGCCTCAGCAGTCTCATGGAACCAGCAGCACGGTAGGTCGATATTACAGAATCGTCATACAAGTACAATCTTGCGGAAATTAGTCCCACAAAAATCTGTTGTAATTTGGAGTCAAAGCCCATATAATCATTACATATCAGCAAGTACATTAAAAATGCGTCGTTAAATTGGTATCGCCCTACACAAGAGATAAGTACGATTCAATATCGAGGACAGCGTTTCGTTTGTGTATCATGCTTTGCTTTGGTGAACCCGCCGTATCATAATTTCGAAAACTTACGCCAAAATACTCAAGTTTTCGCGCCATTTAAATGCATACTTTCGATGTATTTTCACTTTAAGCAGGAGATTTCCAAAGTTTTTCTGTAGATTTTATTAAACCAGCAGGCAAACAATGCATGCTCACGATAATTTAAAACATTTGATTCTCTGCCGATAAGTGCATGATTGAACAAAGAAACCTTTGCAAACGAAATGAACACAAACTTAAACTCTCGTAGTAATGTTCATGTTTTAGTGTAGTAATATACTACATCTCACTTAGACATGTGTTCAGTGTAGTAATATACTACATCTCACTTAGACATGTGTTCAGTGTAATAATATACTACATCTCACTTAGACATGTGTTCGGTGTAGTAATATACTACATCTCACTTAGACATGTGTTCAGTGTAGGAATATACTACATCTCACTTAGACATGTTTTCAGTGTAGTAATATACTACATCTCACTTAGACATGTGTTCAGTGTAGTAATATCCCTTCATCCGTGTAGAAAGGAGTGGGCATTTCCCCTGTTTGGCCGCATCCTTTGGCCCTAAAGTTCTACCAACTGAATTCATATAAACGTCATTGACATGCAGTACAGTAGTAGACTTTTATATATTCACCTCTATGTCTATATGAGGCCCTGTCCCAATGTCTCAGTAAGGGCCCAGAGCACACCAATAATTATACTGTTTCTACTGTTCTGGTTAACATTACATGTATGGATAAGCTGGTTGAGGACCTGAAAAAAAGGACCTGAGAAATTGTTACAGCTACATTTGAATCTAAGCTAAGGTGTTTAGAGTAATGATACACGTTTTAGGAGTTTTAGGATGCCAAGGTCAACATCATGAATATGCACAAAGTGGGTCTATGACTGCGAAAAACTTTGAAACTAGTAAATGGCGTGTGTTTTTGGAGGAAATGGAGATAATTTCTGCGGAACGAAAATGCATATGACGTGAATATAGGCGGTTTTTAAAAGACAAATTGTCCATCTTTCCAACACTACTAAGCATATGTTTGTACATCAACTAGAGATGTGGTTTTTGACGCAAGAAAGTTAGACTGGGTCGATTTTTCGACATCGAGAGCTTTCCTCCCTTCTCGTTTATTATCATCAGCGGGGTGGCATTTTTACCGAATACAGATCTTAAACCCTTAAACGTATATGATTATTCTAAACACCTTAGCTTAGGTCCAAATATAGCTGTTACAAATTATCAGGTCCCTGTGGTTAAAGAATGTGTACATATATCTGAACGTTTCTACATCCACCATATTTAACTGGTACCGCAGCTGGACATCAGCTTTAATCGGATAACCTCGGCTCAAACGGGACATTACGTAAAAAATGTTTATAAATATATATCTCGGTATTTGAAAATGTCGGAAAAAAATAATCGAATGTCAGATATATTACACAAATGGTATAACTATTTTGAAATGTTCCGCGAGTATGTATGTTGGATTGCTGAATTGCTGAATTGGTGATGTGGCATCGTTGAAAGCTAGTTCAAGCTTGTGGTGATGCATCGTTGTTGTTTCACTCACTCGGGACTTACTTTTCCGGTTGCACACTTATTAATGTCTTAATACTAATGTGATTTAAAATTTTAAAACAATTCCACTCGTTTGTTCCCATCACGTGTTAATAAAAAGGGTTGAGCCCTTGCATTGTAAAGTTTGCATTTAAATAAACCACAATCGCTATATATTTAGAATTGAGTCAATTGATGTTTAGTATGGTATACTGGAATGAATTGATCCACTCTTAATACCAAAATGATGGGTTGAATTTCCTCGGGTAATTTCTCCAGCACTTGTTTAGTCTTTCATTGAAGCAGTTTAAGCTCGGTGCTGATACCACTTCCTCTGGCAATGAGTTCCATGGTATAATAGTACGATTGCTGAAGAAGTTTCTTGTGATGTGTTTTTTGTAGGCCTTTTAAACAGCTTCTTGGAGTGCCTCCTTGTAGATCTGTATTTACAGTGTTGGAATAGTTTATCCTTATCAAGTTTGTCGATGTTATTAAGGATTCTGTACACTTTGACTATGTCTGCTCTCTCCCTCCTGTATTCCAGGGTTGGTAGACCGAGTATTCTTAAACGTTCAGCGTATGATTTGTCAGTTAATGTTGGTACTCTTTTCGTTGCTCTTCGCTGGACTTTTTCGATTGTAATTTTGTCCTTGGTATTCAGGGGTGACCATATCGTTGAAGCGTATTCGAGGTGGGTCCGTATAAGTGCTTTTTAGAGTGTTACAAATATGGTTGGGCTCATATATTTAAAACTTCTAAATACTATTCCTGCAGTTTGGTTTGCTTTACTGGCTGCTTTTTGGACGTGCATGGAAAAATTGAGTTTTTCGTCGATGTGAACTCCCAGATATTTTTCACTATTCACCTTTGTGATTTCGATGGTGTCTCCGTATTGCGTTAGCGTGTAGTTGGATGACTTTGTTTTTTGTCCAATTTCTATATGCATGCATTTGTCCACATTCAGCTTTATTATTCAATTTTCTGTCCATTGGCACATTCTGTCGATACACTGTTACAGTCTAGCTCTATTTTCTGGGGTTGAATTGTTAGCTGATATTTTAGTGTCATCTGCGAACAGTTTTGTATTACACTCCAGTACATCTGGCATGTCATTGATATATATCAAGAACCTAACTGGCCCGAGTACACTCCCTTGTGGGACCCCGCTTAGTACTGGCAGACTCTTTGAGGGAGTTCCATTGATTATGACTTGTTGTGATAGGCCTGTCAAGAATGCTCTAATCCAGTTTAAGATTTGTCCTTTGATCCCACATTTTCCCAGTTTGTAGATTAGGAGCCTATGACCAACTTTGTTAAAAGCTTTGCTAAAATCCAGGTAGATTACGTCAACGTTTTTCCCCTCGTCGTGTCTTGTTCCATTCTTCCAGGATTTCTAATAGTTGAGTGGTGCATGCTTTTCCTGGACGGAAGCCATGTTGGCGTTTGGTAAATATTTCATTTCCTTCCAAGTAAGCCATTACTTCGTTACGGATTTTTTTTTGTAGAATTTTGTATGGAACCGAGGTAAGACTAATAGGGGGATGGTTTCCTGGGTTTGTTTTGGTACCCTTTTTAAATATCGGAGCAACGTTCGCTTCTTTCAAATCTTTCGGCAATGCACCCTCATCTATTGACTTTTTTTAATATGATTTGTAGTGGTTTGGCTATTGTATCACATGTTTCGACAATGAATTTTGGGTGTAGGTTGTCGGGTCCAGGAGCTTTGTTGGGGTTAGTTGATCTTATGTCCGTAATAACTTTTTCATGCGTCAGTTCTTTGAATTCCGGTAAATTTTCGTGGGTTCTCTCCCTTAGTTCTGGTGGCTCGCGGTTGTCATCATGAACAAATACACTGGAGAAGAATTCATTCAGTACATTTGCAGTGTCTCTACTTTTTTCTGTCAGTTCTCCGTTGTTCTTAACTACTCGTTGTACAGTTGTCTTGGTTTTGGTTTCATTCCCGACATGTTTCCAGAAGAGTTTTGGGTTAGTCTTGATTTTCTCAGACAGATCTTTTTCGTAGTTATAGGTTGATTTTCTTGATAACATGATTATCATGTTTCTCAACGAGTTCGAAAATACGATAAATGTATGTAATGCATATACATATAAATTATTTATAGATAGTGAAATGTGTTAT
The DNA here is from genome assembly GCF_002113885.1 of Mizuhopecten yessoensis. Classification (NCBI taxonomy): domain Eukaryota; kingdom Metazoa; phylum Mollusca; class Bivalvia; order Pectinida; family Pectinidae; genus Mizuhopecten; species Mizuhopecten yessoensis. The sequence goes on from NW_018404995.1 coordinate 206,454, forward strand.
TTGTAGCACGTACAAATGTGGAGTATGAAAAAAATCAACCCACGAGTTTAATATACTATATTGGTACTGTATCGAGGACTATTCTATTTACTGCGTCAATGTATTTTGCTAAGACATGGTCTTCCGTGAAATGATAGTCCATCTCCCGCTGGAAAAACAAATTGAGAAAATATAACCCGTCACAACAGAGATCACTGTGTGTTCACGACACCGGATATTGCTGCTAGGCAGGCGGTGATCACACGAAGTGGACTGCAGTTGAAGATGGTTTTTTTCTATATTTTCCTTACTTCAGAGGCTGTTATGTACTTGAGTCTTTTTGGGCCAATACCTCACATTTTCAGCGTTTACTTAAACCATAGAAAACGTTCATGTATGGGTCAATATTTCTTCCAGACTTACAAACACGTCGTCTGGTATCGGCGAAAATGTTCGAGTGATAACTATCAATCACATGTCTGTTACATGGCTCCGCCTGCGTAGTACGAAGTTAACGAACCCATGTAACATATGATTTTAATCAGATTGGTGTATGAATTAACATTTTTAGTACTTCCCTCCACATTGTCATATCTTACTGCCTACAACTAAATAAAGATGTATCTAGATTACACACATCCATCGTGTCAGTGAAAGCATCGTATTTAATGAAATATCGTCGAACTGTACGGCAACTTGACTGTTTGTTTTTAGATTACTGTACGGCATCATGCTAATTGCAAGTCGCCGTACAATGCTATGAAATTATGTCAGCATATTACTCATAATTTACAACGAGTTCGAAAATACGATAAATGTATCTATGTAATGCATATACATATTCATTAGTTATAGGTAGTTTAATTTGATCGAAAAAAAACCACTGCAAATTTTAATTCAGACACGCGATAAGTATCACTCGTGAGTTTTCGCCGATACCAGGCGGCGTATTTGCAAGTCTAGAAGAAATGTTGACCCTTATAGGAATGTTCCTTGTTGTTTAAGCCATTGCTTAAAATGTGAGGAATTGATCAAAAAAAGTCCCAAGAACATACAAGCCTCTGAAGTAAGAAAATTATAAAAAAAAACTCACCTGCAACAGAATCCCACTTCGTGTGATCACCGCCTGCATGGTAGCAATCCGGTGTCGTTAACAAACAGTGGAGATACAGTGACAAAACGTCACGGATATTATGACGTCACAATTTACAATGCTCATTTCTCTTTCACATTAAACTCTGCTCGCTCTCACATGATTGGCGGCTCAGTTTGAAAATTAAATTAAATTAAATTAATTATTCGGGTGATTGTAGAGCCATATCTTTTTCTGCACTTTTCGAGGCCAATCATCTGTCGGCGGATGACTGGCCCGTTGTTTACTGGCACACTGTCATGTTTAAAATTCTTCAGCCTCACGGCAGCTTTGTCCTCAAGACAGATATTTCAAATTTTCAAAGAACGCCACCCCATGCAGTGCTGTTATATATAATTCTCAAGTCCCTGTATTTAATAAGTTACAGCTCAGTGTGTTAACTTTAAGTAATGTTGCATCATCGTTAAATTAGTTACGATAAGCAAAAGGACGGATCAAATAGATAAGATCAGTTATCTCAACAGGCTCGTTAAAATCCTGATATTTTGTCCGCTTGTTGGACTCTATTTTGACATTTGCGCATGCGCACATTATTGTAAACAGACCACGTTTTGTCAACACTAGCAGCTGCACTTGGACAGCCAAGACTATACAGGTAATTATGGTCCCAGTTTCAGTATATGAGGACCATTTGAATAGGAACATGACTATCAGTATATGTGGCGTTCCGTTGACATAGTGTCACAAGAATCAGTATCTATCTCCAGAATTATTTCCCTGGTTGGAAATGCAGTTCACTATTGTAATTATATAAGATCATATATGGCACATGCGCGTGAATAATATTACGGCATGTGAAAACAGTTTGTCGTTACTAACTAAGAGTATGTAAGCGTAATTGCGTTGTCAGTGCGTCTGTCCTTACTCGTAGTTAACTTGTGTACAAAAGAGCCCATGCATGAACCCGTGTGATAGATTAATCATACAGGTAATATATCAGATATATAGCAGCACCAAGTTGTGCCCCAGATTATATTTGGTGGTCACTGGTTAAGGTTAAATGGTCACCCTTAACCACTGTTACGGTGGGGGATATATCTATATCATCTTCGCTAGCCAATGGTTGATCCGGTACGATCTACCTACTCTCAGTAGTTAGTAGGTAGATCGTACCGGATCAACCCTTGGCTAGCGAAGATGATATCTATATAGGCCTACACTCGCTTTGTTTTACTTAACTTTAGTTGACAATTTGAGAGTATACTTTCATTATCAAGCCACTCATATCCTGGACTGTCTATGCTATCATGATCCTACACTAATACATCCTGGTCTGAACATTTCATTTACATGCACCTATAGTAAATGTATCAAATAACATCGTCATGACTCTTTATCACAAAGGATAATTTTATGTCAACTTCCTGTAAATTGTGATTACCTGAATAAATATTGTTATTATTACCTCTTGCAGTAAGTTTATCAAATAATGTGAAAGTCTGAATCGGTAGGCAATATTAAACTTAAATCATAGTTTTATGTCAACTTCCTAGTATCACCTGTAAACATTTTCCATGACACAATTTCTTGTCAGAGATGCAGTCCGAGTTCCTTATCCGGTACGGCAAAATGCCAGATACTCCTACCCCTCCATCCACATGGGTGTGGCAGTTCATCAACATCATCATGACAGTGTTCTTCTGTTTGGCAGCCTTTGTCAATGTATGTGCTTATGTATTGAAGTTAATTTTATGTTATTTAAGGTACTTTTCAAAATGACTGTCTAACAAATTTTCTGATTGTGATTAACTTTCTCATTGTAATCTTACCTTTGAATGGCCCCTTCCTTTCAATACTATTACTGGTTCTGCTAATAAACAACATCGATGAATTACCACAAATAAAATGTTCTTATATTGAGGTTTTATTTGATACACTAGCTATTAAATGTTCTGTTAACCGAGTAAAAGCAGATGTATTTCCTTAAAACTGGACTCTTCTTTGCTTTTGCAGTTGAATGACGATGATTGGTTTGTTTGGGTGGTGAGTATGTTATTTTCAAAGTGAATATTTCTATCAAAATAATAAACAAATAAATATCAATATGGTAGTACAATTTGTTGTAACTGAAAATGCCTGACTAATTATTATTTTTTAAAACAAGTAGAATTTTGTGCTATTGAATGTAATTTTTATTGATATAAGGATTGGTCCTTGTATTCAGACAGTTAACCTGGACATGTCCTGATTTTTATTAAATCTTTATATCAAAAGTTTTATTATATACCTTGTATTTCAGCCAGGATATGCTGTACCTGGGCTCCTCAGTCTAACAGTTGCCATCAAGCCAAGTATTGCAAGTAAGGGCAATGTATTAGTCTTATTAATCTGTTTCTTTATCAATTAATATTGTCATTGATGGGATTTTGATGCCAATAGTCTTTGAGTAACTTACCCCAAACACATTGTGATGTTGGCAAATATACAATGTATATATATGTACCTGTAGAATGGGTCAGCTAACCATGGTAGAGGGCATTTTCAAAACATATCGCAAGATTGGTGGGATTCCATTACAATGATATATAGGAAGTTATTATCCGAGAGGCAATGCATGACAAATGTACAGACAAAAGGAAAACATAATTGTACCATCCCATTCTTGTTTAAAGAAACCATCTTATCTAACAAATAGTTTATAAAACTGAAAGAGACATCTTTCAATATTGTTCTATGTACTTCATGTATCATAAGGAAATGATAAGAAATCATTTGAAAACTAATGTGATTATATGCCTACATACTGAAAAGCCTGTGAGTCCTAGCACATCCTTTCTACACATTAAAACTAGTGGTTAGTTTGTGTTATAAGACTCTTTCATGCCCAGGTGTGTTTTATAGGGAAATTCCACTGGAGGGGTTTTAAATTTGGTAAAACCTGAAGCTTTTTGCCAAAAGAGTAAAATGCTTTACTCTCTCCTGTGCCTATGTAGTATACACTGTGATAATCTGTTGTAGATACTATAGTGTGGGGCAGTGTTGTGGTGGTCCACTTTACCCTGTCCTGTACCTATGTATATACACTGTGATAATCTGTTGTAGATACTACAGTGTGGGGCAGTGTTGTGGTGGTCCACTTTACCCTGTCCTGTACCTATGTAAATACACTGTGATAATCTGTTGTAGATACTACAGTGTGGGGCAGTGTTGTGGTGGTCCACTTTACCCTGTCCTGTACCTATGTAGTATACACTGTGATAATCTGTTGTAGATACTACAGTGTGGGGCAGTGTTGTGGTGGTCCACTTTACCCTGTCCTGTACCTATGTAGTATACACTGTGATAATCTGTTGTAGATACTACAGTGTGGGGCAGTGTTGTGGTGGTCCACTTTACCCTGTCCTGTACCTATGTAGTATACACTGTGATAATCTGTTGTAGATACTACAGTGTGGGGCAGTGTTGTGGTGGTCCACTTTACCCTGTCCTGTACCTATGTAGTATACACTGTGATAATCTGTTGTAGATACTACAGTGTGGGGCAGTGTTGTGGTGGTCCACTTTACCCTGTCCTGTACCTATGTAGTATACACTGTGATAATCTGTTGTAGATACTACAGTGTGGGGCAGTGTTGTGGTGGTCCACTTTACCCTGTCCTGTACCTATGTAGTATACACTGTGATAATCTGTTGTAGATACTACAGTGTGGGGCAGTGTTGTGGTGGTCCACTTTACCCTGTCCTGTACCTATGTAGTATACACTGTGATAATCTGTTGTAGATACTACAGTGTGGGGCAGTGTTGTGGTGGTCCACTTTACCCTGTCCTGTACCTATGTAGTATACACTGTGATAATCTGTTGTAGATACTACAGTGTGGGGCAGTGTTGTGGTGGTCCACTTTACCCTGTCCTGTACCTATGTAGTATACACTGTGATAATCTGTTGTAGATACTACAGTGTGGGGCAGTGTTGTGGTGGTCCACTTTACCCTGTCCTGTACCTATGTAGTATACACTGTGATAATCTGTTGTAGATACTACAGTGTGGGGCAGTGTTGTGGTGGTCCACTTTACCCTGTCCTGTACCTATGTAGTATACACTGTGATAATCTGTTGTAGATACTACAGTGTGGGGCAGTGTTGTGGTGGTCCACTTTACCCTGTCCTGTACCTATGTAGTATACACTGTGATAATCTGTTGTAGATACTACAGTGTGGGGCAGTGTTGTGGTGGTCCACTTTACCCTGTCCTGTACCTATGTAGTATACACTGTGATAATCTGTTGTAGATACTACAGTGTGGGGCAGTGTTGTGGTGGTCCACTTTACCCTGTCCTGTACCTATGTAGTATACACTGTGATAATCTGTTGTAGATACTACAGTGTGGGGCAGTGTTGTGGTGGTCCACTTTACCCTGTCCTGTACCTATGTAGTATACACTGTGATAATCTGTTGTAGATACTACAGTGTGGGGCAGTGTTGTGGTGGTCCACTTTACCCTGTCCTGTACCTATGTAGTATACACTGTGATAATCTGTTGTAGATACTACAGTGTGGGGCAGTGTTGTGGTGGTCCACTTTACCCTGTCCTGTACCTATGTAGTATACACTGTGATAATCTGTTGTAGATACTACAGTGTGGGGCAGTGTTGTGGTGGTCCACTTTACCCTGTCCTGTACCTATGTAGTATACACTGTGATAATCTGTTGTAGATACTACAGTGTGGGGCAGTGTTGTGGTGGTCCACTTTACCCTGTCCTGTACCTATGTAGTATACACTGTGATAATCTGTTGTAGATACTACAGTGTGGGGCAGTGTTGTGGTGGTCCACTTTACCCTGTCCTGTACCTATGTAGTATACACTGTGATAATCTGTTGTAGATACTACAGTGTGGGGCAGTGTTGTGGTGGTCCACTTTACCCTGTCCTGTACCTATGTAGTATACACTGTGATAATCTGTTGTAGATACTACAGTGTGGGGCAGTGTTGTGGTGGTCCACTTTACCCTGTCCTGTACCTATGTAGTATACACTGTGATAATCTGTTGTAGATACTACAGTGTGGGGCAGTGTTGTGGTGGTCCACTTTACCCTGTCCTGTACCTATGTAGTATACACTGTGATAATCTGTTGTAGATACTACAGTGTGGGGCAGTGTTGTGGTGGTCCACTTTACCCTGTCCTGTACCTATGTAGTATACACTGTGATAATCTGTTGTAGATACTACAGTGTGGGGCAGTGTTGTGGTGGTCCACTTTACCCTGTCCTGTACCTATGTAGTATACACTGTGATAATCTGTTGTAGATACTACAGTGTGGGGCAGTGTTGTGGTGGTCCACTTTACCCTGTCCTGTACCTATGTAGTATACACTGTGATAATCTGTTGTAGATACTACAGTGTGGGGCAGTGTTGTGGTGGTCCACTTTACCCTGTCCTGTACCTATGTAGTATACACTGTGATAATCTGTTGTAGATACTACAGTGTGGGGCAGTGTTGTGGTGGTCCACTTTACCCTGTCCTGTACCTATGTAGTATACACTGTGATAATCTGTTGTAGATACTACAGTGTGGGGCAGTGTTGTGGTGGTCCACTTTACCCTGTCCTGTACCTATGTAGTATACACTGTGATAATCTGTTGTAGATACTACAGTGTGGGGCAGTGTTGTGGTGGTCCACTTTACCCTGTCCTGTACCTATGTAGTATACACTGTGATAATCTGTTGTAGATACTACAGTGTGGGGCAGTGTTGTGGTGGTCCACTTTACCCTGTCCTGTACCTATGTAGTATACACTGTGATAATCTGTTGTAGATACTACAGTGTGGGGCAGTGTTGTGGTGGTCCACTTTACCCTGTCCTGTACCTATGTAGTATACACTGTGATAATCTGTTGTAGATACTACAGTGTGGGGCAGTGTTGTGGTGGTCCACTTTACCCTGTCCTGTACCTATGTAGTATACACTGTGATAATCTGTTGTAGATACTACAGTGTGGGGCAGTGTTGTGGTGGTCCACTTTACCCTGTCCTGTACCTATGTAGTATACACTGTGATAATCTGTTGTAGATACTACAGTGTGGGGCAGTGTTGTGGTGGTCCACTTTACCCTGTCCTGTACCTATGTAGTATACACTGTGATAATCTGTTGTAGATACTACAGTGTGGGGCAGTGTTGTGGTGGTCCACTTTACCCTGTCCTGTACCTATGTAGTATACACTGTGATAATCTGTTGTAGATACTACAGTGTGGGGCAGTGTTGTGGTGGTCCACTTTACCCTGTCCTGTACCTATGTAGTATACACTGTGATAATCTGTTGTAGATACTACAGTGTGGGGCAGTGTTGTGGTGGTCCACTTTACCCTGTCCTGTACCTATGTAGTATACACTGTGATAATCTGTTGTAGATACTACAGTGTGGGGCAGTGTTGTGGTGGTCCACTTTACCCTGTCCTGTACCTATGTAGTATACACTGTGATAATCTGTTGTAGATACTACAGTGTGGGGCAGTGTTGTGGTGGTCCACTTTACCCTGTCCTGTACCTATGTAGTATACACTGTGATAATCTGTTGTAGATACTACAGTGTGGGGCAGTGTTGTGGTGGTCCACTTTACCCTGTCCTGTACCTATGTAGTATACACTGTGATAATCTGTTGTAGATACTACAGTGTGGGGCAGTGTTGTGGTGGTCCACTTTACCCTGTCCTGTACCTATGTAGTATACACTGTGATAATCTGTTGTAGATACTACAGTGTGGGGCAGTGTTGTGGTGGTCCACTTTACCCTGTCCTGTACCTATGTAGTATACACTGTGATAATCTGTTGTAGATACTACAGTGTGGGGCAGTGTTGTGGTGGTCCACTTTACCCTGTCCTGTACCTATGTAGTATACACTGTGATAATCTGTTGTAGATACTACAGTGTGGGGCAGTGTTGTGGTGGTCCACTTTACCCTGTCCTGTACCTATGTAGTATACACTGTGATAATCTGTTGTAGATACTACAGTGTGGGGCAGTGTTGTGGTGGTCCACTTTACCCTGTCCTGTACCTATGTAGTATACACTGTGATAATCTGTTGTAGATACTACAGTGTGGGGCAGTGTTGTGGTGGTCCACTTTACCCTGTCCTGTACCTATGTAGTATACACTGTGATAATCTGTTGTAGATACTACAGTGTGGGGCAGTGTTGTGGTGGTCCACTTTACCCTGTCCTGTACCTATGTAGTATACACTGTGATAATCTGTTGTAGATACTACAGTGTGGGGCAGTGTTGTGGTGGTCCACTTTACCCTGTCCTGTACCTATGTAGTATACACTGTGATAATCTGTTGTAGATACTACAGTGTGGGGCAGTGTTGTGGTGGTCCACTTTACCCTGTCCTGTACCTATGTAGTATACACTGTGATAATCTGTTGTAGATACTACAGTGTGGGGCAGTGTTGTGGTGGTCCACTTTACCCTGTCCTGTACCTATGTAGTATACACTGTGATAATCTGTTGTAGATACTACAGTGTGGGGCAGTGTTGTGGTGGTCCACTTTACCCTGTCCTGTACCTATGTAGTATACACTGTGATAATCTGTTGTAGATACTACAGTGTGGGGCAGTGTTGTGGTGGTCCACTTTACCCTGTCCTGTACCTATGTAGTATACACTGTGATAATCTGTTGTAGATACTACAGTGTGGGGCAGTGTTGTGGTGGTCCACTTTACCCTGTCCTGTACCTATGTAGTATACACTGTGATAATCTGTTGTAGATACTACAGTGTGGGGCAGTGTTGTGGTGGTCCACTTTACCCTGTCCTGTGCCTATGTAGTATACATTGTGATAATCTGTTGTAGATACTACATTGTGGGTCAGTGTTGTGGTGGTCCACTTTACCCTGTCCTTTACCTATGTAAATACACTGTGATAATCTGTTGTAGATACTACAGCGTGGGGCAGTGTTGTGGGGGTCCACTTTACCCTGTCCTGTACCTATCTAGTATACACTGTGATAATCTGTTGTAGATACTACAGTGACGGGCAGTGTTGTGGTGGTACACTTTACCCTGTCCTGTGCCTATGTATATACACTGTGATAATCTGTTGTAGATACTACAGTGTGGGCCAGTGTTGTGGTGGTCCACTTTACCCTGTCCTGTACCTATGTAGTACATGTATGCACTGTGTTAATCTGTTGTAGATACTACAGTGTGGGTCAGTGGTGTGGTGGTCCACTTTAGACTGTCCTGTACCTATGTAGTATACACTGTAATAATCTGTTGTAGATACTACAGTGACGGGCAGTGTTGTGGTGGTACACTTTACCCTGTCCTGTGCCTATGTATATACACTGTGATAATCTGTTGTAGATACTACAGTGTGGGACAGTGTTGTGGTGGTCCACTTTACCCTGTCCTTTACCTATGTAAATACACTGTGATAATCTGTTGTAGATACTACAGCGTGGGGCAGTGTTGTGGGGGTCCACTTTACCCTGTCCTGTACCTATGTAGTATGCGTTGTGATAATCTGTTGTAGATACTACAGCGTGGGGCAGTGTTGTGGGGGTCCACTTTACCCTGTCCTGTACCTATCTAGTATACACTGTGATAATCTGTTGTAGATACTACAGTGTGGGACAGTGTTGTGGTGGTCCACTTTACCCTGTCCTGTACCTATGTAGGATACGTTGTGATAATCTGTTGTAGATACTACAGTGACGGGAAGTGTTGTGGTGGTCCACTTTACCCTGTCCTGTACCTATGTAGTACATGTATGCACTGTGATAATCTGTTGTAGATACTACAGTGTGGGGCAGTGTTGTGGTGGTCCACTTTACCCTGTCCTGTACCTATGTAGTATACGTTGTGATAATCTGTTGTAGATACTACAGTGTGGGGCAGTGTTGCTGTGATTGATTTCACCCTGTCCTGTGCCTATGCTATATATGCTGTGGTGATTGCACTGGAGGCACTGGGACACCAGGTAGCTAACCCACTACAGCATGAGGAGGGCAGGTAACAAAATATGACAGTCACTTTGCTTTTACAGATCATTGATTGGACCAAACTTTTGATACATCATATAACTTCATTGTGGAAATATAGGGCTACATATTCCGGTTGAAACGGTACAGGTTCGCAGAAATATTCCACGATAAACGAACTCACTTGGACTGCTCTATAAGCAGAGTTAAAAATGCGCAGTTTCGGAGAATAAATAACAATGATTCAAAAATATTATGCCCTTCTTTCACGCGTCCACTGAATTACATAATGTATTTCAAAAACAACATGTGGCTTGACATTGTTTTAATTAAAATCAATAAATATCCTATTGAGAAACTGATTCAATTGGACTTTGGAAACAAGATTTGTACATGTACTTAAATGATTTAAGTTACAACACTTTTAAATGAAACTTAATTTATGTCTCCCATTTCCTTGACAGAGAGATGGGTGGAGTGTTTATAATTATCTTCTGGCTGGGCATAGCTAGGTTCACCAATATTGGCAGGTAAGCTCTCTGTCTGTAGTTATCAACATATAAATCAGATTGATTCACCAAGCAGTTTTGTGAGGTTTTTCAAGTGACCTATTCCAATCACTTGCCGTCCGTCGTGCATAAACTTTTTACATTATCAACTTCTTCTCAAGAACCAGTGGATGGAATTTTTCAAACTTGGTCAAAATCATCCTTGGTAGATGAGGCTACCAAATTGTAAAATTGGGATTCCTACCCCAACCCTAGGGGCCAGGGCGGGTCCCAAAAGGGAAAATTAACCAATATTTCAAAAATCTTCTTCTCCAGACTCAGAGGTATTACAGTCATTTTCTCTGCATGGATGGAAAGATCATCAGGGGCTTTATTTAAATTGTAAATTACAGGAACCTCAAGCTATCCGTTCTCCCTTGGGGAGGAGGTTAAGTTTACTATAGTTTATATAGGGAAACAACACTTTTGGGTATATTTTGACAATTTTCTGTTTGAAATTATTCTTACTTGGTGAGAATTATCCTTGAAGGAAGATGGTTTTAAATTGTAAAATTGGAATTCCTGCCACAACCCTAGGGCCCAGGGCAGGGCCCAAAAGGGAAAATTAGCCAATATTTCAAAAATCTTCTTCTCCAGACTCAGAGGTATTACAGTAATTTTCTCTGCATGGATGGAAAGATTAATTTTCTCTGCATGGATGGAAAGATCATCAGGGGCTTAATTTAAATTGTAAATTTCAGGACCCCCGAGCTATCCATTCTCCCTTGGGGAGGGGGTAAAGTTTACTATAGTTTATATAGGGAAACAACACTTTTGGGTATATTTTGACAATTTTCTGTTGGAAATTATTTTTGCTTAGTGAGAATTGTCCTTGGAGGAGGAAGATGGGTAAAATTGGAATTCCTGCCACAACCTTAGGGGCCAGGGCCAGGGCGGGTCCAAAAGGGAAATTTAGCCAATATTTCAAAAATCTTCTTCTCCAGACTCAGAGGTATTACAGTCATTTTCTCTGCATGGATGGAAAGATCATCAGGGGCTTTATTTAAATTGTAAATTTCAGGAACCCCGAGCTATCCGTTCTCCCTTGGGGAGGGGGTAAAGTTTACTATAGTTTATATAGGGAAACAACACTTTTGGGTATATTTTGACAATTTTCTGTTGGAAATTATTTTTAATTATTGAGAATTATCCTTGGAGGAAGATAGTTTTAAATTGTAAAATTGGAATTCCTACCCCAACCCTAGGGGCCAGGGCGGGGCCCAAAAGGGAAAATTAACCAATATTTCAAAAATCTTCTTCTCCAGACTCGGAGGTATTACAGTCATTTTCTCTGCATGGATGGAAAGATCATCACGGGCTTTATTTAAATTGTAAATTTCAGGACCCCCGAGCTATCCGTTCTCCCTTGGGGAGGGGATAATGTTTACTATAGTTTATATAGGGAAACAACACTTTTGGGTATATTTTGACAATTTTCTTTTGGAAATTATTTTTACTTGGTCAGAATCATCTTGTGTGGATGACTGTATCACATTGTTAACATGGAATTCCTGCTAAAGGGTTGGTAAACAGTTCTGATTAAGAATAAACCTAGGCCTGCTAAAGGGTTGGTAAACAGTTCTGGTTATCCACTAGCGGGGAACAACCTGGACGTTATTGCATTGGTCAGTCTTCTAATTATGGTTTCAAGTAACAATGCCTTGTGACGTCATGTGGTATTTTGACGTCATGTGGTATTTTGACGTCCTAGTTCATAGTAACTGTTTTCCTGTTAGGTAACAGGAATAATGTATTCCGAAGAGAAATGTATGGTTTTCTAGATACAACATCTTGACATTGTGAGAGAGGAAAAAATCACCTAAGCCGTGATGGTTGATTATCATGTTAACCTCTCGTTAGTTAAATTTCAAATTGTAAATGATACTCGGTAAACCATGTGTCTTCAAAAAAAATGAAAATTAACACACAACAATAAGATAAACATTATAACAAACCACCTCTCCTAGGGGAACCTCTTTTTACTATGCCTTGATCTGTCAGGAGACTGACTCGTTAAACTATACATATTTGAAGTATAATTTCTATCCTCTAGGCCTGGGACCAGTGTTACAAACAAGAACCTGATGAACGCCCTGTTGCTGATGACCATCACGCTGACGCTCCTACCCCTGTTGACTTGGTCACTGTGTTTTGTCAGTGACTGGCACACAAAGCTGGCACACTGTAACAATATGTTCAAACAGTGACATTCTCTCCAGAAGCTGTGTTCTACACTGAGCATGTGGTCACAATTAAAGTTGTTGTCGCGTGACCAAAATGTTCCATTCCACTGACAGCTATAATCCTGTCGACCAGCCTCTACAGGACCAGTGTCTGACATAAGCATGTAATTCTGTATACCACCAGTATTTAGTCACAGACTCGCACTTTGTGTGAAATTATCATGAAGTCATTGGATTACTAGGATGTGCAATAGATTGTGTATAAACATTGAGGTTTGTAATGTTCCCATATAAAAGTGTTACTAAGTTATCACCTGATGCCATGTATTTATTAATAAAATTCAGTATAAATGTATTCAGTTATGTCTTATATTGGTTTATACTTCCATGGTATAACAAGCAATTCTTTATTTACCAAACTGTACACCTATCTCAGGATATAGGTCACTGTGACATATTTCTTGTACTCTGCACCTCAACAGCGAAGACGTACATGCATACCAAATCTGCAGTACAAATAAAAGCACTACTAAGTTTGTTCAAATAAATGACCTTCACCCATATTCAAGGTCACAGGGGTCAAATATGTTGAAATCTCTAAATATTTTCTTCTGTAAAACCGGAAGGTCCAAAGTGATGATATTTGGTCAGAAGGATGTTGGGATGAAGGGCTACCAAGATTGTTCAAACAAATGACCTTCACTCATATTCAAGGTCAAAGGAGTCGATTGTCTTAAAAACTTTTTAACAACTTCTTCTGTATAACCAAAAGGTCAAGGGTGATGATATTTGGCCAGAAATATGTTTGCATTCTGGGAAGAAGGGCTATGTTTGATTTTTAAGGTCACAGGTCAAATGTGTTTTAATCTTTTAACAGGTTTTTCTGAATGACTTGAAGTCAAGACACCGATATCTTGCCTGTAGCTTTATTTTAGTCCACTTTTAAGGTTACAATTCTGTTTTGTCAATTGTTCCTATAAGCAGTCAGGTGTGATACTGCACAGAAAATTCCCTTTCACAGTCTGCAGTTTGGATGCTAGTGGAGATAGCTAGCCTTTTATCCTAGCGTGCTACTGGCCAAATATCAACATCCTGGGCATTTTGGTTATTCAGAAGAAGTTGTTTAAAGGTTTATTTTGGAAAATTGTTTAGAAGTGAACTTGAATATGAGTGAATGTCATTCATTTGATCAACTTGGTAGCACTTCATCCAAGTATGCTTCTGGCCAAATATTATCACCCTGGGCCTTCTGGCTGTTCAAAAAAAGTTGTTAAAAGATTTTGAACATATTTGATCCTTGTGACCTTGAAAAAAATCAAGGTTATTCATTTGAACAAACTTAGTAGCCCTTCATCCTAGCATGCTACTGGACAAATATCAGCATCCTGGGCCTTTTGGTTATTCAGAAGAAGCTCTTTGAAGATTTTAAGAAATCGGACCTCAGTGACCTTGAAAGTTAGTCAAGGTCATTCATTTGAACAGAAGTGGTAGCCCTTCATCCCGGTTTGCTGCACGCTCAATATCAGTATCTGGGGCCTTTTGGTTATTGAAAAGAAGTCTTTTGTAGATTTTGACACATTTGACCCCTATGACCTTGAAAGTGGGCCAAGATCATTCTTTTGAACAAACTTGGAAGTGCTTCATCCCAACATGCTACAGGCCCAATATCAGTACCCTGGGCCTTTTGATTATTGAGAAGAAATTGTTTGAAGATTACATTATAACTCTGTGACCTTGAAAGCTGGTTAAGTTCATTCATTTTAACAAACTTGGTAGCCCTTCATCTCAGCATGCTACTGGTCAAATATTATAACCCTGGGCCTTCTGGCTGTTCAAAAAAAGTTGTAAAAAGGTTTTGAACATATTTGAGCCTTGTGACCTTGAAAAAAAATCAAGGTTATTCATTTGAACAAACTTAGTTTCCCTTCATCTCAGCATGCTACTGGCCAAATATCATCACCCTGGGCCTTTTGGTTATAAAGAAGTCGTTTAAAGATTTTGAACATATTTGACCCCTGTGACCTGAAATATAAGTCAAGGTCATCCATTTAAACAAACCTGGTAGCCCTTCATCCTAGTCTGCTACTGACTAAATATCAACATCCTGGGCATTTTGGTTATTTAGAAGAAGTCATTTAAAGATTTTTAACATGTTTGATCCCTGTGACCTGAAATATAAGTCAAGGTCATTCATTTAAACAAACTTGGTAGCCCTTCATTCCAGCATGATACTGACCAAATATCACCACACTGGTCAATTTGCTTATTCATCAGAAGCTGTTTTAAGATTTTTTAAGACAATTGACCCCTGGGACCTTGACAATTAGTGAAGGTCATTTATTTGAACAAACTTGGTAGCCCTTCATCCCAGTTTGCTTCTGGCAAAATATCATCACCCTAGGTCTTTTGGTTATCAGGGGCGTAACAAACAGGTTTTCAATGTGTAAGCCCAATGATGAAGTGTGCTGCTGAAGGCAACACCCCGAAGCGAGAGGATGGGGAGGGTATGGGAGGGGGTCTGGGGGGTCTCCCCCATGAGAATTTTGTTTTCTAGAACGCCTGAGACGCATTCTCCCGTGTTCTGGCGTCAGTTTCAATGGCCATTTTAAAGCAAGAAAATATCGTTTTCCCCTATTATTTTACAAATATTTTGCTTTTTGGGTACGTAGGGATTGGTACTCATCTACGCCAATTCTGTTATGGAGTTCGGTAACATTAATATTATTCCACGGAAAAGAAAAATCTAAAATCATGTGGATTTTGGGATAGTTGTTGTAAGAGTGCGACGTTTTTCCTCGTGACAGTGACTCCGTTTGCACAGGGATATGAGACTAGTATCACAAGCTAGCACTAGGAATAGTTTAACATTATGTACATAAGAACCGATATACTGGTCAATGTGTAAAATATAAGCCATGGTTGATGACCATTCAATATGTATTTTGTATTAATAAAGGGGATAAAAATCAAAGGAACAGTTTTTTATTTCACGGTGGGCGGGGGTCTAGTGAGTACTATGTGTATACCAATAATTTGCATAGCTAGACTCGCACTGACACGGTTACCATGTCGAATGATTGAAGCCAGGCTACCAACCATATTGTTCCCTTTATATGTATAAAAGCGGTAAAAAAATAAGAAACACTTTATTTCACGGGGAAAATTAGAGTTAGTGTTTGGGTACACCGATAATTAGCAAGGCTAGAGTTTCACTGGCGCGGCTACCACGCCGATTGAATATGCTACCCTCAGTTCTACATTTGCTACATAGGTTGTTACGCGCCTGGTTATTAAGAAGAAGTTGAAAATATTGACGTGGCTTCACGTCATAAGCTCACTTGGCCCTTTGGGCCAGGTGAGCTAAAAACAATAAGAACATGATTGGTCTTTCAAAATCAAATTTAATTAGTAGGGCACTGGCAGTACGTAAAATGTACTGAGCACATATTAATGTTTAATACAGACCAGTTTATAAGACACCCAACATATCACAGGGCTTCAGCATAGGGTAGCATATCTACTACATCACACATACACACTCTGGGTTCACACAGAGATCCTACAACATAGCTTACACAAGGCTCTTTACCCACATCACACAGGACAACCATGTTATGTCTTTTTAGTTACATCACACAATAAACAGAGGGTTCATTACATTACAATTTATTGAGGGCTCATTGCTGACATCACACAGCTTACAGGGCTCATTACTTAGCTCACACATCTTACAAAGAGCTCATTACATTAAAATTTACCATGAGCTTACTGCTAATTGCTTACATCACATGGCTTACAGGGCTCATTGCTTACATCACACGGCTTACAGAGAGCTCATAACATTAAAATTTACCATGAGCTTACTGCTGATTGCTTACATCATACAGCTTACAGGGCTCATTAGTTACATCACACAACTTACATAGAGTTCATCACATTACAGTTTACTGTGGGGTCATCACACAGCTTACAGGGCTCATAACTTCCATTAACTGAACGCTCATTAGGTACATGTACATCACACTGCTTACAGGGCTCATAACTTCCATTCACTGAACGCTCATTAGTTACATGTACATCGCACTGCTTACAGGGCTCATAACTTCCATTAACTGAACGCTCATTAGTTACATGAACATCACACTGCTTACAGGGCTCATAACTTCCATTCACTGAACGCTCATTAGTTACATGTACATCGCACTGCTTACAGGGCTCATAACTTCCATTCACTGAACGCTCATTAGTTACATGTACATCGCACTGCTTACAGGGCTCATAACTTCCATTCACTGAACGCTCATTAGTTACATGTACATCGCACTGCTTACAGGGCTCATAACTTCCATTAACTGAACGCTCATTAGTTAGATGTACATCATACTGCTTACAGGGCTCATAACTTCCATTAACTGAAAGCTTATTAGTTACATGTACATCATACTGCTTACATGGAGCCCATTACATTGCAGTTACTTACATCACACAGCTTACAGGGCTCATAACTTCCATTAACTGAACACTCATTAGTTACATGTACATCACACTGCTTACATGGAGCCCATTACATTGCAGTTACTTACATCACACAGCTTACAGGGCTCATAACTTCCATTAACTGAACGCTCATTAGTTACATGTACATCACACTGCTTACAGGGCTCATTACTTCCATTAACTGAACGCTCATTAGTTACATGAACATCACACTGCTTACAGGGCTCATAACTTCCATTAACTGAACGCTCATTAGTTACATGTACATCACACTGCTTACATGGAGCCCATTACATTGCAGTTACTTACATCACACAGCTTACAGGGCTCATAACTTACATCACAGTTTACCAAGGGCTCACCAGTCACAAAACATAGCTTACAGAAAGCTCAACAGCTTCTTTACACAGCTTACAGAGAGCTCATTACATTTCAGTTTACTGTAGGCTCACTATAATTACCTACCTGGTACATTATCACTCACATTTCTCAGGACCCGATATTTCCATCACAGACAGCTTACCGAAGACCTCATGCGTTAATCACAGAGGACAACGGATGAGCACTGTAAGTAATTGACATCGGGATACTCACCTCGGGCTCATCACAAGCACCTCACACATACAGCTTACCAAGGTCTTACTTGAGTACCAATTTATCAACAAAGCACACCTGACCGTTTTAGCACCCAGGACCTACAGTACGCATAAAGTATACAACATGCACAACAGATTAAACATGGCAGGGTTACTTACAACACATATTCTAGAACAGAGTTCTTAGAGAAATAAATTACTCGCATATAAAAATGTACACATAATTTTATGATAATAATTAGCAGTAGCAAGAACAGGTATCTTGTTGTCACAAAATACATATCACGAGTTCATTTAGAATACTTAAAATGTACTCGGTATGATAATATAATTGAACTGTTTCTATTTTGCAGAACTCGGAGCTGATATGATGTTAACAATTAGAAACTAGAACAAATATGTAAATTTTGGATATGTTTAACTCCAGGAGAGAATTAACAGTCGAAATGTTTGATTATATGGAGAATGTTGTTAGCAGACTTTAAAAAAAATATACTGTAATCATGTTTGGCTGACAAAGTCTTAGATTCATCATTTGTTCATTTCTCACAAGCATACCAGAATATCTGGAGTTAGTACATTATACAATGAAATTTCACAAATCCCTGAAGATGCAGTGTCAAGTATCCAAAAGGTCCAATATTAAAGACAATCATTTAAGTACATACCGAAATACAAAATTAAGAATGTAGGTGGGGGTAGACTACAGTTATGATTGTACTTAACATTGCAAATTCATGTTTACATATATATAGCACATTTCTAATAGTATACAAGCATACAGTTCAATGACTTTGTGGCAAATAAGTATCAATCTGCAGACATACACCTATCACACTTCTGAAGTCTTATTTTTACATTATGCTTGATTGACAGAACAGAAACACACTACTTTTACACAACAGAACACCTTACACATTAATTTATTGAGTTGATCGATAGCATTATATTGCACTGCTACATGTAGTATGTTATTTCAACATTGCAGCACACTGTATCACTAGGCAGCACACTGTATTACTAGGCAGCACACTGAATCACTAGTACTATTTCTGCAGCATTGTACTTATTACAAGGGTAGTTTCCGGAGCCTAACAGCTGGCAGTACAGGGTATCATGCCCTGTACCATGTCAAGCACTCCCTTCAATCTTCATATTCTGTTTTCTTTAATACGTGTACAGATTCATCAGTGCTAAAGCCAAAACCTTTCCTACCCCAGTACATATTATATTCCAACTCAGGAAAGATGAAGAAGCCAAACACAACCCAATACCAGCAATGTCACATTTACACTCACACTTATAATAATGTGATACATATTTGTCTTACAAAGCCCAACCTCAGTTACATATAAATACATCTCTCTCCTCTACATAGTAACAAGGCCAAACCTTCTAGCAGGTAACTTAACAAACAGCAGTGAGACTAATGCCTGCACAGGTCCCCGTAGATCCAGCTAAATATCACCAGCTAATTACTTCATAATATACAAAATATATAAATACAAATCCCTGTGCAAATGATAATGTGGCAAAAGATTCAATCACACATTCCAATCAATCAACACTTGTATACTTCAACAAACGTTCTACTGCCGCAGTGCGGACACTACACTATAAAGGCTTTAGGACTTAGCCACAAACTTTCACACCACAGTTTGACACACACATATCTACCACTCACATCACAGTCTTGTATATATACCAACCATTCCATACTGGCCACACTTGTAATACTGTATCCAATACAGAGTCAAATGCCACAATTCTATATTATATTACAGAGTTTAAAATTCATACTATTTGTACAAGTATATATAGATCATAATTGTATTTCATTCAATACTCTATATTGTTAGGCTTCTAGTCAAATTAATATATGTACCATTCCATGGTAATACTATTACTGTATTAACTAACCTGGGCAGTGGTCCATCAGCTGAACATCTATCCCAGATATCTATAGCTGAATCGAAGAACTATACTAAGCTAGGCTTACAAAAATATGCCCATTTAATCATTGTAGCCAACATTGCCACCTTCAACTTTTTCAAAAAGCAGATTTTTGTTGGAGATCCAGTCAAGGATGTGGTTATAAGGATGTGCTGACTCCTTGGCAAAGTTATAATACAGTTTACAAGTTCCATTGATAAAAGTTTAGTCCATGAAAAGATTGCCAAGCAGAAATATCAGAAGTTATTTTTAATTCCTATGATTTATGTCAAATGTTGGAAGAGCACTGTCATGGTGGTGATTTGTAACACAATACAGACACACCTGTCATGGCTGTTAAGTAATGTGACTACTAAAACAGTAAGCCAAACTTAACATAGCCCTTGTTGATCAGTTAGTATGGGGTCTGTCCCTGAACAAATATATTGAATCAGCATTCTAGATTCACATTCGCTTCTATAATATTGTTGGTTAAGCATACCAAGTTTCAAAATAATCAGAAGTCAAGATAAACGAAGGAAAAGCTCTCAAACCAGATTCTTTCTGTGGATATAGGGATAGACAGACAAATTGATTGGAGTATAACCCCCCACCAACCTTGTTGTGGGATATACTATACAGAAGGGTATAGTCATTGTACTATACACCCCAGGAGACTCATAAGGTGTGCATTGCGACACTCACAGCTACAGTTAGCACAGCAACCAATATATTAACTAGTAAAAATCTATTTTTTTGATTCAACTAATCTAAACTAACAACCAACAATAATTGTGCCTTAACACTCTGGTACAATCCACACTGACGGCGTCGAACTGCAAGATTACAATCCACACTGATTTTGTTACATCAACAGATTACAATCCACACTGATGGTGTCCCACCACAAGATTACAATCCAAACTGATGGTGTGACACCACAAGATTACAATCCACACTGATGTCGTGACACCACAAGATTACAATCCACACTGATGGTGTCACACCAAAAGATTACAATCCACACTGATGGTGTGACACCACAAGATTACAATCCACAAAGACTGTCACCACAAGATTACAATCCACACTGATGGTGTGACATCACAAGATTACAAACCACACAGACAGTGTCACCACAAGATTACCATCCACACTGATGCTGTGACACCACAAGATTACAATCCACACTGATTTTGTTACATCAACAGATTACAATCCACACTGATGGTGTCCCACCACAAGATTACAATCCAAACTGATGGTGTGACACCACAAGATTACAATCCACACTGATGCTGTGACACCACAAGATTACAATCCACACTGATTTTGTTACATCAACAGATTACAATCCACACTGATGGTGTCCCACCACAAGATTACCATCCACACTGATGGTGTCACACCGCAAGATTACAATCAACACAGACAGTGTCACACCACAAGATTACAATCCACACTGATGGTGTGACACCACAAGATTACAAACCACACAGACAGTGTCACCACAAGATTACCATCCACACTGATGCTGTGACACCACAAGATTACAATCCACACTGATGGTGTCACACCCCAAGATTACAATCCACACTGATGGTGTCACACCGCAAGATTACAATCAACACAGACAGTGTCACACCACAAGATTACAATCCACACTGATGGTGTCACACCACAAGATTACCATCCACACTGATGGTGTCACACCGCAAGATTACAATCCACACGGACAGTGTCACACCACAAGATTACAAATCACACTGATGGTGTGACACCACAAGATTACAATCCACACTGATGGTGTCACACCAAAAGATTACAATCCAAACTGATGGTGTGACACCACAAGATTACAATCCACATTGATGGTGTGACACCACAAGATTACAATCCACAAAGACTGTCACCACAAGATTACAATCCACACTGATGGTGTGACACCACAAGATTACAAACCACACTGATGGTGTGACACCACAAGATTACAAACCACACAGACAGTGTCACCACAAGATTACCATCCACACTGATGCTGTGACACCACAAGATTACAATCCACACTGATGTCGTGACACCACAAGATTACAATCCACACTGATGGTGTGACACCACAAGATTACAAACCACACTGATGGTGTGACATCACAAGATTACAAACCACACAGACAGTGTCACCACAAGATTACCATCCACACTGATGCTGTGACACCACAATATTACAATCCACACTGATGGTGTGACACCACAATATTACAATCCACACTGATGTCGTGACACCACAAGATTACAATCCACACTGATGGTGTGACATCACAAGATTACAATCCACACTGATGGTGTCATACCACAAGATTACAATCCACACTGATGGTGTCACACCACAAGATTACAATCCACACTGATGGTGTCACACCACAAGATTACAATCCACACAGACAGTGTCACACCACAAGATTACTATCCACACTGATGGTGTCATGCAAGACAGTACATTTTCTTACTTTTCTTTAGAACTCAATGTACATCGGATGACATTGTTTCTCATACAATGGGAATGACGACACATACCAACTTATACATATATCTGTCGTCACAAGTTCATTGTCTCAAAGTAGAGTCAAAAACACCTCATAGCTAACCAGTACACATACTCTGGTAAATACCAACTTATACATGTATCTGTCGTCACAAATTCATTGTCTCAAAGTACAGTCTAAAACACCTCATAGCTTACCACCACACACCAGAACCTCAAATTATCCAAACCTTCAGTGTGTCCCCAATTTATTACTAATCTTTTAAATCATTGCCTTTTTACAATAAGCTTAAACAAGTACACACAAATATGTTTGATCGGCCATACAATACCACCTCTACTTGTTACTCAAATGTATACACAATGATCAACATCATCTACCTGTTTGTGGTAATCAGAAGCACCTGAATGTCACGTACAAATAAATACTTGTCCTCAAATTTGTTCAGATATGTGGCACTGTACTGTAAACTACAGTAGTATTCATATAGGACATATGTCTGTATAGGAAATCTAGTCATGGTGATAGTAACGAGTCTCTATGTATAGTCTGTAAGTCAGAAGCAACAGTGGTAATGCTGGCAGTAACGAGCAGGTTCACTACTTGTGGCTTTCAAATCCCAGGCATTGATGTGTATGTTGGCTATATCTACCAGACTTTCCAGTTTGTATTTCTGAAGAGGTGTTATTTCCTTTCTTGACTTATTTCCTTTTAGTCTATAGATTTGAGACAAGGAGTTGAAGACCCCAACAGTCATGAATACAGTGTTCATTTGTTCAGCTTTACAAAGCAGAGTCAGTCCACACACAACAGAAATAAATCAATACAGTCGCATCACACTTGAGCACTAAGTTTCAACCGGGGTCAATCATACTCCAAAATTTGTTTGTGATAGAACAGCAGATATCTGTAGTAAGAAGAAATGAATGTTATAAACAGGAATATTATACAACCAGGATATTCGACATATTAAACAAGTATAAGTTCACCAGTCAAAATCAATTATTGGGCTATCAGGCCATTCAAATTATAACACAGCATCATAGCATCATTTGAGATGTTCTTTCAGGTGAAATCATGATCAAATAAGAATAGTTTAGTAAATTCACAGGTTGAAAATGCTCAATTTTGGGGTTCAAAATCGAGAGTCTCCCTCCTTAATAGGTAGAGTTGGCAAGTATGCCATAGGCAACCTATTTATAAGCTACAGATATTATTCTTAATAAACCTGAAAATATAGAACAAAATGCTTAAGTCACTTAATCCTGATTTCAATCCACTATTACTAACATATCATGATCAACTACTGTATGCTGTTCCTTAACTTTGTCTATTGTAAAGATTCTATCATAAAACCTCACTTATATGTAGTAAATACTCACGTCGGATAAAGTAGGATAAACAGCAAACGTTTGTGGGCAACCACAAGATTAATGTCCACTGGGGTTATTGTTTAAGCTCAGTGACAATTTCACAAAATATCAAAGTATTATCAGTTTTTGAAATTCAATCAGAATGAAAGAACAATAGAAAGCCTGTACATTGTAAGTACTTACTGTCACTTGTCGTGTCATTGTTATCCTACTGTAATGTCTTACCCTTCACTGTTGAGAACATCACGTGTCATTGTTATCATATTGAAATGTCTTACCCTCCACTGTTGAGAACATCACGTGTCATTGTTATCATACTGTAATGTCTTGCCCTTCACTGTTGAGAACATCACGTGTCATTGTTATCATACTGAAATGTCTTACCCTTCACTGTTGAGAACATCACATGTCATTGTTATCATACTGAAATGTCTTACCCTTCATTGTTGAGAACATCACGTGTCATTGTTATCATACTGTAATGTCTTACCCGTAACTGTTGAGAACATCACGTGTCATTGTTATCATAATGTAATGTCTTACCCTTCACTGTTGAGAACATCATGTGTCATTGTTATCATACTGAAATGTCTTACCCTTCATTGTTGGGAACATCACGTGTCATTGTTATCATACTGTAATGTCTTAGCCTTCACTGATGAGAACATCACGTGTCAATGTTATCATACTGTAATGTCTTACCCTTCACTGTTGAGAACATCACGTGTCATTGGTATCATACTGTAATGTCTTACCCTCCACTGTTGAGAACATCACATGTCATTGTTATCATACTGTAATGTCTTACCCTTTACTGTTGAGAACATCACGTGTCATTGTTATCATACTGTAATGTCTTACCCGTCACTGTTGAGAACATCACGTGTCATTGTTATCATAATGTAATGTCTTACCCTTCACTGTTGAGAACATCACCAGGCAGTGCCTTGTTGATTAGATGGTCATCACATTTGAACCACTGGTCCTTCAGTTGCCTGATGAAGCAGGTGTAGTGACCACTCTCAATTGTGCCCATGTGGTTCACCACAGCAAACAAAGAATACCTGTTATGTACAATGTCTAAGATCAGAAACCTAGTCAACCAGTGTTAAAGCAGATACGCAAAAGCAATCATGAATGATAATATTTAAAGAAGACTGAAATTTTATTCTATTTTGTTATTTCTATGCCCTTTTGGATTGTATTCTAACAAAGCACATTGTAAGAAATTATCTATTCAGTATAAAGCATAGTATGGTGTTTATGATAAAGACCCTGAAAGTAAGTCATTTCAGGATTAAATCTTGCTTGTCGATTTCATGAGGTATTGAAATGAGTTGGTATGGAGACAAATTCAACAAACTGCAAAACAATATCTCAGTAATCCTGATAGTGACTTGTCTCTGACAGTACGTTATAAACTCTTGACATGGAATATTTTGACATCTGATTTCCTCAAGTCAAACACTGTTACAGTACCAGGAATCCACCTACTTGTTATCACATGAAAGCCCTCTGGAAGATTCCTGAATGACCTGATTATTGTAGCCATTAGTGTTGTTGCGGGAGGAGGACATGAAAGGGGTCATGTCCAGCTCCTCGGGGAATGACACGTAAGTCGAGATCTTCTTGTGGTACCCTGTTGAATGCTCAAATCTCTGAAAAATCAAACGAGTTTGCTATCAGTCCTCGTGCATGATCCCTTTCACCCCTATGTAACTTTAGTAGACTCTACCATGCATTGATATGGAGGGGTCGATTATGGTCTACTGTGGTGAAAGGGTTAACTTTAATGAATGATGGAATTTTTTAGAAACAGATAAAAAATTAAATTAAAAGACCCTTTGTTTTGGCCTATGCCCTTCTGCAGGATATATAGCAGCTTATGGTCATCTTTGCATAGTGTGCTGTACACTATCTACTGTCAAATGTGACTGAACAATCAAACTAGATGTACAGCAAAATTAGCTGAGTTTTAATTATGTTCTCCCCCCAACAAAGACTATCAAGGCATATTTTAGGTCACAATGTTTTCTTACTTTGAGATGAAAGCATGCAACTATAGGCAATTTCTTCATGGTCAGTTGTTTGGTAGACTCCTGATAACTACTGCAGGTACTACATTTTATCTTGGCTGAACTGCCCAGGTGCTCAGGTTTTGTAAACCTAATAAAGAAAGCAAAGTAAACCATGTACATAATTCTCCATATATGTTCTGATTATATTATACACAACAGTAAAGCATATTAATTATGCATATTTAATTTCTATAAACAGATCACTCTTTGAATGTAAGTTATACAAAAAACCTCTGCATTTAAACAGAAAGTACATTAAGTAGCTATCAAATGGTTATAAGGAATGTTAATAATGAATTTTACCTTTTTAAACATTCTAAAAGTGAGGTAGGTTCATATGTTCCGGGGCTATTAGTAAAACCTGAAACAAGGAACAAAATCAAACTTAACACATGGTCACTTATTTCATTGTCAGAATGTTTGGAGCTTTTACTGTAGAATTTTACTAAGTTCTCTGGGTGTAGTTGTGAAAACATTAGGAAAACATTAATTTCTGATGGTTCATTAATTATTATTTTTTTAAATACATAGACAACTCACCTGAGTTCGGAGAAGAGTTGGAGTTACTGCTGCCTCCAGCTGGTGGACCAGGACCCAAATCCAGTGAAATATCCCAGATTGGATCGATCGTTGTGGAAACATTACTGAAATTTTACAACAAGACATTTTTATTTAAATTTTTGACTTTCATTCCTACTGACTGATACTCACATGTATATTTTGACATTTAAGGTCATATAAGACAGGTAATAGCTAAATACAGAAGGTAGCTAATGCAGATTTGAATGAAACTAAAATATTATAAAAACCAGGTATCACAAGTGATACAAATCCCCTCGCATTCACACATTGTAACATATGTAAGAGATAATCAAGTCGCTAGAGCGATGACAAAGTTTTTTTTCTAAAAAATGTAACAGTGACCTTGACCTTCAACGTAGAAACCCGAAACAAGATTTGCTCAAGGCATTGCCATACCAAACACTTGTATGAAGTTTCATGAAATTCTGTTGAGGAATGAAGTCAATAGAGCGATGACAAAGTTTTTTCTGAAAATAGTAAAATGTGACCGTGACCTTCAACGCAGTAATCCGAAATGCATACTTGTTCAAGGTATTTTGTTGAGAAATGAAGTGGGTAGAGTGGTAACAAAGAGTGTAACATGCGTATGTACGGGCGTAGTCCTACATATATCCCCTCGAACTTTCGTTGAGATGGGGAAATAACACTGGCATGTCTATAAATAACTGGCCCCATTTCCCTATATAATTATACATACATTCAAAGACTGTTATGCTGCTAGCAATTGGAAATTTCAATGCAGGGTTAACTGTTCATATTTAAGTGTGTGTATCAGGTTTAGAACTTGTGAAAATATAATAACACCATCGTGGAACATTCAGAGAGTGAAATCGCAAAATTAACACCAAGTGAAAATAGCTACATTAACAGTAAAACTAATTTCCAAACAATCATATCATTTACTTATTCAAGTCAAATTTTGTGGTTCAACTGGTATTTTGTTTTCATTATATAAACTGCTAGGGTTCATGTTATACATCCCTCTATAATACCACCAAGTTTAGAAATTAACGTAATGAACATCATGTTAGACCCCACCAGGATACGACTTACTTGCACTGTTGACAAGTGACATCTGACTGGAGACCGCCAGTGAAGATCTGATCTATGATACAGTTACAGTGGTGAGGGTTCCCACTGCCATTACTGTCAGAGGTTCCTGTGGAGGTACAACATGTAGATCAAACACTATTCACTGCTACACTCACTGTAATCACAGACTCCACACTTAACTAAACCTGTAAGCCTGGGGTCAACGTATACCCCTTCCAACTACCTGTACAGGAGCATAACTCCAATGCAAACAGTTAAAATACGAAATAAATTGCAATAAGATACTGGTTTTGTTTACCCAGTTCCAGTTCTTTTGAGAAAATGTATAAAGATAAATCAGTTAAGAGTTGAATCAAGTCAAAATCAGATATAAAACACAATAGCAGAGCTACCTGAAATACTGATTATGTGTAATATCAGTTTCATAAAAAATTGGTTGAGAAAGCAAGAAGCAGTATCTTGGAGTGAATTTATGATAAGATCAAAATAAACAATTTATGTACCTATGTCTGACAGAAAATCAGTAAACAACGTCAAAATTACACATGTTCAATCAATAATGCATTTCCATTTATTATGGTATATTACAAAGTCATTTTTATCAAAAAAAAAAGAGTACTGCGGGGCGGAACAAAATACGCCCGTCGAATGCCATATAGTGTTATATACTTTCTTACATTGAAATAAGATCTGCATCATTCTAAGAGTGGTTAATTGATATGCTATAAAAAATGTAGGAGAAAATCTTCGGACAAAAAATCAAATACTGAAATGAACAAAAGGCAATAAATTTTGCAAAAATCGTCGAATCAAATTCTTTTAAGGGAGACACAACTTCCTCTCATGATTATAAAGTATACCAAGTTTCAAATAGATCGGTCGAAAAATGTAGGAGGAGATTGCCGGACAAACAAAGTTTACGCCGGCCAGCCGGCTGGACAACGCCATACCATAATACTACCGTCAAATTTGACAGTCGTATAATAAGAAAAAAGAAAAGGAATTTAGTTAATGAAACTGGTGCAGTATTAACCAAAAGGTATTAGCACTATAGACATAGGAAAAGTTCTAACTAACAAGTGTAGTAAATTAATATCCTGCCCTGGCAGAGTGCAGCAGTGGGTGACAAGTCCCAGAGAAACAGTCAGGAGCAAGTGCTGGTACAAAAAGGCAGCAGTGTTTTATACAGGAGATTTACAGTGAATTCAGTCATAAAATCCAACAGCAAAACATACTAGATATTAGAATATTAGATTTAGAAAAAAAATTGGAGTATTGGTCCAAATTGTTTACTTCAAATTAAATAAAATTTGTTCAAAATTATCCAAAACTCATGG
Source organism: Mizuhopecten yessoensis (assembly GCF_002113885.1). NCBI lineage: Eukaryota > Metazoa > Mollusca > Bivalvia > Pectinida > Pectinidae > Mizuhopecten > Mizuhopecten yessoensis. Next base: position 235,239 of record NW_018404995.1, read on the forward strand.
AAATAAGTTATTTTTTAATGGTCTTTAGTTTATTAGTACAAACACCAAGTGTCCAACTGGTGTTAATCATTAGGTTATGTGAACACACAACCAACACAACTAAAACTGTACCAACCTGCATTTAACTGACTGTTGTAGGATAATAAAATATTATCGGAATAACCTTTACAGTGCCTGTGTAACACATCCAGGGCTGCTATAAGGAATTCATGAGCATCCTGCTGCTCGTAACCAGCCAGGTGGCGTGCGTTAGTCCACACCAGGTGAAGTAGTCTGTACGGGATATGTGGAGTTCTTGCCCCGCAATAAAACTACAACAAATTAAATAGGTATTAGATTTGGAATAAACTCTATCTAAACATACCCGACAACCCTGACTTAAAGAAGTGAGAGTATATGGTTTTGAAATTAAATTAGCCTTCCTGAGAGTAAAATTTTGACAGCATTACATTGTAACGTTGTTCAAGAAATAATTCTGATGTTTTTCTCGAATATTTCGATTAATTACTGATAAGAAGTCATAAATTTCATTTTAAATATTCTTCTTTGAAGTCATACACTGATATTAAAAATTTAATTAATGAAAAAGATAAGATAGAATTAATTAAATAATTACAAAACACAAATTGACATTCAAACTTTTTCTCAACAAATATTTCAGATTTTTTTTTTAAAGAAAGTCAAAGAGGATGGATAAAATGGAACATGTTCATTATTTTTGTCCACATGTTTCTTTATCAATACTAAGCATTTGACTGTTCACACCAAAGAAAGTAATATTTTATATTCAAATATTTGTTTTGTTGCAGAGGTTAAATGGACATGAAATGACAGCATAAATCAGCAAAAACGAAGTAAAAAATTTGCTGTACTTTATCTTACCTCCTGAAACAGACGTGACATTTCACAAACAAGGCACTGCCTTGCATCCTGGCTGAGCACCTGACAGCTGTGCTGGTCAGACAGAAAGAAGTCACGTAGCACCGGGGTGTGAGTCAAGGCTTGCACGATACAATTCATGAAGCAGGTGTTTCCTAAATTGATCAAGCCTCGCAATCCTTGTTGATAAAAAGATAAATGATTGAAATGGTCATTTTATTCACCAAGAAAGGTCAATTGAATGATGTGTAGCAGTAAAAACATTATTTTCACACAAGTTTTTTATATGAAACATTTTAATACCAAACCGTTTCATAACATGTCTGACACAGGAAAGGATCAAATTCAGCTGACTATTACTTATCCAATGTAGTTAACTTGATAAAGCCTCACCTATTGAGGACTTAATTTCTACTTTTCTTCTCTTTGGATTCTGACGAAGAATTTCTATCTCCACTTCATTGGGCTCCCATGATGAGAAATTAGCCCTTAAACCTGAAACAATACAGTTTTATGTAACATTACATAGACCTACAAAGACGAACAATAAAGGACAACTGACAAAGTCTTGTGAATTTATCATTTCAATTTTCAACCCTTGACAGGTGCTCTACCAACTCAATGAGCTCTGACCAAGTCTAGTTCAGCTAGTTTTATTTGAGTAAAAACTCAAACTTTCTATGACATTACAAGATACAGAATTATAAACTAATAAGCAAAAATTCAACTTAACTGCAAAGTGTTTGTGACAATGGTCAGGGCTTCAATGACTGCATCAACATCAAAGTGGTTTCTATTTTTACTGAAATAGCCCTTAGTTGGTTTCTAACATGAAGACAACTTTACCTATGCCCTTTTTTGATTTGGTATATTGCTTCCTGGCTATTTCTTCCAGCTGTTCATCATACATGTAGTCACCACATTCAAAACAGTAAACTGCGCCGTGGACCATGTCAACAGCTGAAAAAACAATTTATGAATTATAATTAAAAAATACCAGATCCACAAATGTCAAAAATACTGACAATTATGTAGGTTAATATAATATAGAATGAGATCCAACGTTAACTACTGGTAAATGTAGGCTGTCATCACATCTCTTCTTTTGAATTATGTAGGTTAGTTAATATTACATTATAATACATGTACATCAATATAAAACACATTTTTTTCCATTTGCTATCTTCCTTTGTGTTACTTTTATTGAAAGTATCTTTCTTCCTTTTTCTTAAAAAGAGTTTTATACTGGTATAGATTACTACCACTCATTTGCAGAAGTTCTGATACTGTCATGTAACACCAAGGTGTATGACCAAGTGAGTCTTACTAAGAGATAACCTGGATGTATATCAATATGATTTGATTTGTTGTATATATATTTGATCTAAACAAAGAAAAAAAAGAAAAAAACTCACCAAGGTGATGACCTTTAGTTTCTGCATGCTCATGGATATGCTTAGCACCATAACACCCAAAGTATATACAGTTAAGGCAGGCATGCAGGCGGGGTCCATGTAGTCTGCAGGTGTGACAGACACAGGATTTCGCCTGAAATTTGAAAAAAGAAAACTAATTAAATTAGTTGCATAAAAACATAGATTATTACTATAATAACATAAATATTTTATTTACCCATACTCATGAAGACTGGAACTTACAATATTTTTCCAATTACCATCACCCTCTTATAAAATACAAAACCAATATTTTTCTCAGTCGCCATAATTTTTACTAATCAGTGTTCCTGTTGAATGAAGATAAGTGCATATGCAAGAATAAGTCGGCAACCGCATTAATGCCACTACATTATCAGCAAATTTTGTGTTATGTAAATGTTAAATGACAAGCTGTCAATCAGCCCAATTTACACAACACTAAATGTTTATAGGTTCCATCGAAAATACCACTGATTATACAAGGTTGGGGATCATATCAATGAGGGACTGAATTTGAGGAAATATCTTTGCGAAAGCTCTGGTAAAATGTAATGGACAAGGGAGGGATTCAAACTCTAGACAGACACTCTAACCAAATGAGCTGCCTGGTCACCATTAGGTCACACCACTCTTTCCCACTGCACACATTCCTCGTTTTCCTAATTTTTTCACCTACCCAGAAGGCAACTTAATTTGCAAACGAAAATTGCTTATTACCATATATAATGTGTAGACAGTACATGATACCACTCACAAGGCCGGATTCTGTGCCAAACAGAGATTTCATCTGTGACCAATTTACGCTGCACATATGCAGCTTGAACTTATAACCTACATATCTATACAATGACACAAACACACTAAATATATGAAGATGTTTCATGAAATAAAGACACATTTTTTGGTGACAATTGCTTATTAAAGCAGCTTATATGCTTTTATTAAGGTTGTAAATCAGGACATTTTTTTTCAGTTACTGGGATATTCCCTCAAATGGGGGTCTCTCATTTAAGGGTAATCCCCACCTGTTTGCCAGGGGCCTTTTATGCGGAACAATGTTAACCGGTACGTCCGTTTTTAAATGTAACATTTTTGGGTATAAATCTTGACAGACCTGCAAACGTTTATGCAGACCTTGTCAAGGCTAGCCTGAAAGTAGCATCAGATAACTGGGTCGGACCTTATTTCATAAACGAACAACTCTGATCAAACCGTTTGGACCGTGATAAACGAAAACGGCCCAGAAAAACAACCTATATCGTATCAAAACAAAACGTGAATGTGGAAAAGGGGGACATTTCGGGTTGCTTACATTTATTGGGAACAAATGTAATTACTTTATGTTACGCATACGCTATCAAGATCTTGTTTCACTCCTTTTTGTCAAGTTTTAATTGATTTTTTTTTTCATTGCGTAACGTTTCTGAGACATCACTATGTATTGTAGATCTCCAGTGATTGGTTATGATATTATGTATTTATTTGATTATAAAATCAGATCTGACGTTCAGTCTATGTGGGTTTTCCGATATATTCCGTTTTGTTTTGAAAATGCAAAACATTACAGTAGACGGCTAACCTTCCGTCGCCTAGCATCAGCTGATGAACATGCTATGAAATATGTATGGATTATGCGAAAAGAGTTGGTTCCGTGGGTCGTCTTGTATTCCTGGAGATGTTCGCAGCTACCCATAGTCATCCCAGGGCTCTTCTTCCTCGAAATGGAAGAATGTTTTTCATATCTAAAGTAGGACCCATCGGCTCAATGTAAACTTCAACAAAGATGCGCTGCGAGACAAAAAATACGAATATTTTGCGCATAATCTGTGTCGCTTCCGTTTCCGTTGTTACCTCAAACTGTTCATAGAAGACCCACCCACATGACTTTATTCGTGCTTGACCTCCTTGTCACCTATTATAATTGAGTTAACATAGCAAGACCCTATATATTTATGTCTATTTTCAAATATTTTCACAACAATCGATATTGAAGGAGATTTTGTTGGATTCTGTTAGGAAGGTAAGGCACTATTTTGCTGTGGCTAACGTAAGGCTACTTTCATTTTGGCTTGCTGCACAAAAGCTTTCCATCCTACAGGTTTTACGATTTCTATACGGGAGGATATTTCACATCCGTCGTATTATAAACATCCGTGTTGATTTTAATAAGAATTGGCAACAACTCATAATAGCCAGTGATACTTTTGTAACACAAAACCTTGGTGCGTTACACTTTGCCTAGTTTTTTTTACAGTAATCCACTAACGTTAGTGCAGGCATATTCGCCATGCAACAAAATTCGACACCCTGTGACGAAAATGCCATATGACGTCATAATACATAAGATGTGACGTAAATAATGCACCATAGTCTTCAACACAGTTACAGCCTTCAAATATTTTGACAAGTAGAGATATAAGAAGGGAAATCTATACTTTTAATCAAAGCAGTTATGAAATATCTTGTAACAAAACAAATCTTCAAAATTTGGTCTGTGCAACGGACATCTCGTCAACTAAACTCATTAATCTGAGGCTAGTTGGTTGTATTTAGTGTACATTTATTACATACACATGAAAATACCCATATCTTAACGCTAATTGCAGTGAATGTAAGTAAATTGTTTGTTTTCTACAATTCTACTTTGGTACATGTACAATGTACTGACGATCCACTGCGAGTTTATGGAAAGATCCGCGATTTGATAATTCGTCAGTTTTCATTTTCATGCAATGTGTATTTAGAATACAATCAACCAGTATCTTTTTAAAAGTATTGTTTGCATCTTACATTCAACAATCTTACAACACTTAAATTAAAATATCATCTAGAAAATTTCTAGATTTATATCTGAAAGGAATTTGTTGTCAGCCTGAAATTGCTGCTGTACAATCGCATGCTGATTGAACATAGAGACCGACAGTTACCAAAGACTGATTTTTACATGAAAAAGTAAGTACATTTACAACACCTGGCCGGGCAGTCTTTGTTGAATAAGTTTTCAAGCCCAAGAAAATCGTTAATTTGTGAGATCAGATGTTTCCTGCTGACGTGCAAGAATATCGGAGACGTACATGTGACAAATTATCAAAAAAGTCGGGGGGGGGGCGATTGTTGAAAGCCCTGGACCCTCTCATCCTGACCCCCTGACCCGATGAAAAATATAATATTGGGCAGCGATTTGAAAGTTTAAATTTGTTAAGGACTGAGTCTTTATTGCGTATCATGTAATGACATCATCTCAGCCGATACCCGTCATCTTTCTTAAACAACGTTTATCAGTTTCTTCAAGTTACCGAAAACTAACTATCACAACTAAGAAAAACGATGTATTTCAATGTTAGTCATTGTTACACACACACATTTGGAGCTGTTCGTATCAGTACAGCTTGTGTAACATAAACATGATTTTTTTTATATTTAAACACTTAGATTACTTGTAAATAAGTTAAATGTTTGATGGTGGCGAAACTGCCTGCACCTTTGAGCAAAACCACGGAAGGCCTGATGACGTCACAAATGTTGCGTGTTTACAACAATGTTTATTTATAGGCATTTCAGTCGAATCTTCTTCTGTATTGGTGCTCGTCGGCATTTTGATACATGCCTATTTGGTCGAATTATTAACAGAAAACCTTACTAATGTGACGAATTTGCCTTCACTGACGTTATAGTTGAGATCGCAGCTAGTTTATTGTAGTTAAGGTAATATACATGTGCATGTACTATATATGTATGTTTTGCAACTTTTTGTAGGTGATGGGTTGGGAGACTGTATGTAGCATCATAGGAGCCCCACTGGGTTTTGCCTGTTTTCTTTACTTTGTGTGGACACACAAGAGCAGAAAAAACATTGTAGGCAAAACTGTCCTAATCACAGGGGCAAGCTCAGGCCTTGGAGAAGGTTGGTCATTTATCATTATGATCTTCTTTGTAAATTGTGATTATTACAGATTAAATTATCAACACAAATACACAAAAATAGTGTTATTCAGGTGTTTATTCCTGTTAAGCTGCCATACATGTACATGCCTGAAACATTTCAGCTCTCTTGTTTCATTTCTCTGTTGTACCACTATACATTATTATCCCCCGCTTTCACCGAAATGGGGAATATTAATTTGGGTTTGTCTGTCTGTCTGTCAAGCTTTGTTTCTGTGCAATAACTACAACAAATGTTAACCGATTTTCTTCAAACTTGGTCACAGGGTTAAATGCCTTAAGGGCTCGGCCCCTTGAATAACAAAAACGTCATTATCCGCTGTGCTTCGTTTCTGTGCAATAACTACAACAACTGTTAACCAATTTTCTTCAAACTTGGTCACGGGGTTAAATGCCTTAAGGGCTCAGCCAAGTTTGATGACCAGATTTGATTAGCAGAATAATGGCCCCTTGATTAACGAAAAACGTCATTATTTGCAGTTTCCGCTTTGTAACTCTAGCAAATATTAGCCAAATTCCTTCAAACTTGATAACAATTCTTGTGTTCCTCTGTCTTTCCACCCATCTCGATCACCCTTTGGTTTTTGTGTGATAAATGCTGTAGATATTGTTCAGATGTTTCAACCAAATTCCATATGCACATCCGTCTCAAACTAAGTTTGCCAACCGATGAGGGAATATTTACGGATAATCAATGAGGTATAGGGCTTTTTTTTTCTTCAAGTTTCAAGCTATACATTATGTCTCAACAGCATGATACTTGCATGTTTAAACCTAACCTCAATAATGTTAACCTACGATATGTTCTGCAAGTGGGGGATATAAATTCCATGAATTTGCTTGTTGTATTTTACAAGGATAATACTTGTAGCATTGTTATGTTATAGGAAGGAGAGTAGTGTTCTTCCACTGCAGCTTTACCAATTGAGCTAAAGGGAAATTCCCTGAAGCACAAAGCTATAAGGCAACCATAGTCCTATGTACAATTAAAAGCTGCCACATCACTTTTCTTTCTTTAAACATGTTCACCATCAAACACCAAGGCTAGCGCTCTTAATCTCTGTTGCCAGGGATTAGGTGACACAGTCACCATTTGAAACAAGGCAGAGGCTACTAGGTTATATGTCTTGTATTATCACAATGTGAAATACAGAAAATTGTATTGCATGGCCTGAAAATTAATAAAGTACATTTTGTCCAATTATATAGCACGCTGTATACCTGTATAAAGTACACTGTGCATTTGTAATATACATGTACACTTGTAGTAAGTTGTCTAGTGTGGTACATAGTTTACATACATATATATATACAGCTCACTCCTATATAGCATACTTACTATTTATGTAGTACAGTACAATATGCTCTCATATGTAGTACACTTCTTTATTTTTTTAATGGTGCTGACCAGCTTGTGCCAAGGAATTCCACAAAGCAGGATGCAGAGTGGTCCTGGCTGGCAGAAACCAAAGTCAACTGGACAGGGTCAAGGGTCAACTGCTGCAGCTAAAAAAGGTGTTTTGTTAGATACATTTTCATAAAGTCAAATTTGCTTGGACATTTAGGGAAAAAATGAGATGAAAAGAGTTCAAGATATTAGATATAGATATAAATGAATGTGTATAAACAATTTAATGATAGTGGTAGTTTGTATGAGATGCTGGTAATTTATGTATTGGTATTTTCTTTATATAAAAGGATTGACACATGTGATGTCAGAGCTAATATTAAGGGAAACAACTCTTTACAGCCTGCAGATGATAGAGAACCAGAGATAGCTCTGATGGACCTGGAAAACCTCAGCAGCCTGTCTGGTCAGGTAGACAATTTGATCCAACGAGTGGGACCCATTCACATCTTGGTTAACAATGCAGGAGTCAGTTCACGTGGACAGGTAGAGGACACCACTGTGGATGCCTTAATCAAGGTCATGACCGTCAACCTGTTTGGTCAGGTGGCAGTCACCAAAGGTCAGTAAAGGTCAATACAATCAGCTTAATTTATGTCATCTTATTTAAATTAATGAAAATGTCATAAAAAGCTCGTCAAATTCATCAAAGATCGGTCGATGTCACTTGAGACAAGTCAGTATCATCAAAAGATAGTCAATGTCACCAGTGTTAAAAAGTCACCTGAGGTAATATCATTTTCACAATAGTTTAGTCAATGTCACCAGAAGTCGGTCATTGTCATCAAAGATCAGTCAAACTTACCAAAGGTCAGTCAGTGACACCAGTGATTAGTCAATAACACTAGAGGTTAGTCAACGATATCACACGTTAGTCAGTGACACCAGAGGTAATTCAATGTCACCAGAAGTCAGTCAATGTCATCAAAGGTCACTCACAGTTACCAGAGGACATCAAAGTAAATATCAGCAGATGTTGGTTAGACAGTAGAAACGAGTCAATTCAACAAGTGATTAGTCAATGATACCAGAGGTTAGTCAGTAACACTAGAGGTCAGTCAATGATACCAGAGGTTTGGTAGTAACACTAGAGGTCAGTCAATGATACCAGAGGTTAGTTAGTAACACAAGAGGTCAGTCAATGATACCAGAGGTTAGTTAGTAACACCAGAGGTCAGTCAATGATACCAGAGGTTAGTTAGTATCACTAGAGGTTAGTCAATGGTACCAGAGGTTAGTTAGTAACACTAGAGGGCAGTCAATGATACCAGAGGTTAGTCAGTAATACTAGAGGTCAGTCAAGGGTACCAGAGGTTTGGTAGTAACACTAGAGGTCAGTCAATGATTCCAGAGGTTAGTTAGTAACACTAGAGGTCAGTCAATGATTCCAGAGGTTAGTTAGTAACACTAGAGGTCAGTCAATGATTCCAGAGGTTAGTTAGTAACACTAGAGGTCAGTCAATGGTACCAGAGGGTAGTTAGTAACACTAGAGGTCAGTCAATGATACCAGAGGGTAGTTAGTAACACTAGAGGTCAGTCAATGATACCAGAGGTTAGTCACTAATACTAGAGGTCAGTCAATGGTACCAGAGGTTTTGTAGTAACACTAGAGGTCAGTCAATGGTACCAGAGGTTAGTTAGTAACACTAGAGGTCAGTCAATGATACCAGAGGTTAGTCAGTAATACTAGAGGTCAGTCAATGGTACCAGAGGTTTGGTAGTAACACTAGAGGTCAGTCAATGGTACCAGAGGTTAGTTAGTAACACTAGAGGTCAGTCAATGATACCAGAGGTTAGTTAGTAACACTAGAGGTCAGTCAATGATACCAGAGGTTAGTAATGACACCAGAGGTTAGAAATGACACCAGAGGTTAGAAATGATACCAGAGGTTAGAAATGACACCAGAAATGTGTCAGTAGTATGAGGGGTTAGTTAATGACACCAGAGATTAGTCAGTAACACTAGAGGTTAGTCAATGACACTAGAGGTTAGTCAATGACACCAGATGTCAGTTAATTGCACCAGAGATTATTAAGCGACACTGGAGGTCAGTCAAGAAAACTTAATGTCAGTCAGTTAATGACACCAGAGATTTCTCAGTGACACTAGAGGTCAGTCAATGATACCAGATATTAGTCAATGACACCAGATGTCAGTTAATGGCACCAGAGATTATTAAGCGACATTGGAGGTCAGTCAAGAAAACTTAATGTCAGTCAGTTAATGACACCAGAGATTTCTCAGTGACACTAGAGGTCAGTCAATGACACCAGATACTAATCAATAACACTAGAAGTTAGTCAATGACACCAGAGGTCAGTTAATGACACCAGAGGTTATTCTGTGACACTGGAGGTCAGTTAATGACACCATAGGTAAGTCAGTTGCACTTGGGGTTAATCAATGACAACAGAGGTCAGTTAATGACACCAGAGGCTAGTCAATGACACCAGAGATTAGTCAATGACAATAGAGGTCAGTTAATGACACCAGATATTTGTCAGTGACATTACAGATTGATTAAAGAGGTTAGTCCATTTCACCAGAGGTTAGTAAGTTGCACTAGAGTTATTGTCAATAAGGGATTAGTCAATCTGTCACCCGAGGTGAGTCACTATCACAAGTTAGGGAAAACCAATCAGAGATTAGTCAATGTCACCAGAGGTCAATCAAAACCCTAGCTCTCAAGGGCCTTTGATGTAGCTTGCAAATGATGACATGAGAAAAATATATACCGAAAGTATTAATGATGACTCTCCATGCCCCTGCAGGTTTGAGGAAAGAACAGGCCTGCTGTATCCCACTACATCGCATTGAAGGCACTGAATGCCACTCCTTGCAGAATTGGAGATTTTCTTCTCTATATTTTGCTAATGGGGCTACATTTGGGATCATTTTATTTTCTCTTTGATTACCAAGAACCTTTTGCTAGTGCCTTGCTTGGCGACACCTCACTTTGGCTTTGGTGTTGAGCATTCACACAGGTGAGGAAGGCAATGGGTTCCGTCTACAGGCCAGGACATATCCTTAAAATGGTAGTTGTTATTCTCTGCTTCATGTTCAGCAATAGGTTTACTCATTGTCTGTATAATTTGACTGTGGAATGCTGTGCTGGGTGCTTTCAGCATACCATTTCAGTGAGGTAGCACTCTGAAGTCGGCATCAGATTGACACTATCGCAAGATGGCATTTACACCAACATACCCTGCCTCCAGCACACATACATACATATAGGATGTTACACCTAATAAAACCAAACCAACATACTTAAGTTTCAAATAATGTCACTTTAAAATTGCATTCTTTTCATTTGTAGCTTGCATGAATTTAAACTTTACTTTTAAGTCAATTTTACCATAATTGCAGTAAATTTTACCTGTCTTTTGGTTCTTTCAGCGGTTCTGTCTCACATGATATCTGCAGGAGAGGGCTCCATTGTAGGAATAAGCAGTATTCAGGGCAAAATTGCCATCCCCTACCGAGCTGCCTGTAAGTATCACTTCTGAATCATCCACAAAGCGTTAGGACATAAACATGACACTATCAATGAAACACCACATAATTACTTAAAATCAAAAATCGTTCTAATGCTATTTATTTAATTAGGTAATAAACATGACATAATGAGATCCATACCTTGTTATGGTTATGTATTGTTGAGTTGTGTGTGATTATGTATTGTTACTCTACTGTACACATCAAAACTATTTATCATACAAATGTAAAACTTTTATTGTACTCTGCATAACTTGTACGAGTGATACAGTTTACATGTACTTATTGGCCATGTTTCATTACCAACTTTTCATCGATGATTTTTCAACAATGGGGCAATAATGGAAATATTTGAATTAAATTTTACATACACAGTTACAAGTTGATGTACCATGTACTCAAAACATATACTGGTAGTAATTTCCAGAACTTTGGTCAAAATACCCAGGTCTAGCACAGGAGTGCACTGGGCAAAATACCCAGGTCTAACACAGGAGTGGACTGGGGGAAATACCCAGGTCTAGCACAGGAGTGCACTAGTCGAAATACCCAGGTCTAACCCAGGAGTGCACTGGTCAAAATACCCAGCTCTAACACAGGAGCGCACTGGTCAAAATATCCAGGTCTAGCACAGAAGTGCACTGGTCAAAATATCCAGGTCTAGCACAGAAGTGCACTGGTCAAAATATCCAGGTCTAGCACAGGAGTGCACTGGTCGAAATACCCAGGTCTAGTACAGGAGTGCACTGGTCAAAATATCCAGGTCTAGCACAGGAGTGCACTGGTCAAAATACCCAGGTCTAGCACAGTAGTGCACTGGTCAAAATACCCAGGTCTAGCACAGTAGTGCACTGGGTGAAATACCCAGGTCTAACACAGGAGTGCACTGGGTGAAATACCCAGGTCTAACACAGGAGTGCACTGGTCAAAATACCATGGTCTAACACAGGAGTGCACTGGTCGAAATATCCAGGTCTAGCACAGGAGTGCACTGGTCGAAATACCCAGGTCTA
>NW_018404995.1:248239-307228 GCF_002113885.1 Mizuhopecten yessoensis
CTCCTTGTTTAGTGTAGGTTTCACTCTCCTTGTTTAGTGTAGGTTTTAACTCTCCTTGTTTAGTGTAGGTTTCACTCTCCTTGTTTAGTGTAGGTTTAAAGTGTGGTACAGTTTCATAAAAAAATGGACAAAGTCAAAGCGATAAAAATTTGTTCAGCACAACAACGTACTGTAGATAATATCTGTGATTTGTGTTAGAATCGTCTCACACAGGAATATTTTATTCTAATTAGAATTATCTAATATTTCTGGGCCTGTATTCATGAAACCATTCTCATGCTCAAGCATGAATTCTGTACTCAAACCAGCTTTCTTGAGACTCGCTTCAATCAAGTGATATGGAACAAAAAGAACATTGTAATCATTTTAGCCAGCATTTTGCTTTGATCACCACACTTCTTTCCAATTGTTGACTAAACATGTTTTGTTTTTATTTATTCATGTATCACTGCAATAAAAAGTTGAGCTTGAGCACAGAATCAAAGTTTGAGCACAAGAATGGTTTCATAAATATAATACTGCTCGCAATTAAATCCTGAGCATTATCAATGTCACCTAAGTGGTCTTTACAGCATTGTTATGTTTTCCTGTATACAATATATTTAGTCAGTGATAATTACTTCTATACCTAAGCCTAGCTAGCCGATACATGTAAACCGTAAATAAATCACGGAATCTAGATGTAAATGCTCCATCTTATATACATTTTGTATTTACCTACCGCGATGGAACTCCGTTAGGTATCCATCTCTGATTCCTATTACCACAAACTTTCGACCATCAGCAACCAAGATGTTGGTTCTCCTCCACTCTGATAAGAGTCCTAGTTTTTCTATATCTAATGTTACAGATGCAGCATCAAAACACGCGTTCCATGCATTCCATGACAGTCTGAAGGCTGAGGTGGCTCACAGGGACATAGATGTGTGTGTGGTGTGTCCCAGCTATATCCAAACCAACCTGTCCAAGAACGCCGTTACTGGGGACGGGTCGCCATATGGTGGTAAGGTTGATTTTACTGATTATTTATGCATGCATAAACAAGAAAAAGAAATGGATAAATATTGCAGAAAGTTTACTCTTGCCGACTACATATGTCTATGTGGACGACACTTGTAGGAAATTACTCTTCATAGCTATGTGAACACTTGTAGGAAGTTACTCTTCATATCTATGTGGACACTTGTAGGAAGTTACTCTTCATATCTATGTGGACACTTGTAGAATTGTTTTATCACATTTAATTCAGTGTAAAAAAGAGAAAGTCACCATAAAAAACTTGTATCGTCGAGTCTTCAATGTTCATGAACTTCTTCTCGATGCCTTGGTGAACAATTTGTTGAAGTTAGATAGCATTCTGATCAATATTTGAAAGAAAATTGTTTCAATAAATTTCCGTCTTCACCTTCAACCTCTGAATCATCTTGCAAGTGATGTCAGCTGTAACAAGTTTGGTGATGTTCTATGACTACACAGACATGGTGCAATCCAATTCACTTGTAGGGAACCAGGTATAAATTTCCTTGTCATTGCAAACTTTGTTTCTTTCGTGCGAAGTATAAGTTTCCTTCTCATTGCAAACTTTGTTTCTTTCTTGATGTAGTTGATAACCTACTCAAATTGATGATTTTCATTTTAGTTGAGGAAAAAGACATAACGAATGGGATGAAGCCAGAGTATGTAGCCCGCCAGATCCTGTTGTCCGTGATAGAGAGACGAGATGAAGTTGTGTTGGGGCCTTTACACCATAGACTGGCTATTGTGTTAAGAACATTATCTCCTTACATCTATTTTTTCATAATGAAACATCGTGCCAACTCCAGCAGGAAACAATATCTGAAAAATAATTGATCTCATATTTTTTATGGTTTTCGCCTATATATAATGCATTTGTGAAATAAACATGCAATACATAAATTGGAGCTACTTCTGTACATACAAAATCTGTTTGTGTCTCCTATCAAGAAATTAAATAAGCCAAGGTCATTATACGTTGCGAGGGGTATACTGGAATCAGCTTGTCTGTCCTTCTGTAGAAAAAGGTTGTCCTGACAACTCCTTCGAAAGTAATGGACCAAATTTAATGAAACTTTCCAGATATTATAACTACCACCTGAAGTTGTGCAGCCAGGCATTATATTTTCATTGACCCTTTTTTGCAAAGTTATGGCCCTTTGTTGAAAAAATCCTGTTACTTTTTGTCCGGACAACTCCTTCTAAAGTTATGGATTAATTTCAACGAAAGTTTCCAGACATGATAACTACCACCTGATATTGTGCATCCAGGTATTATTTTTTTCATTCTGACCCTTTTTACGAAGGTATTGACCTTTGTTGAAAAATGCTTGCCCACACAACTACTCCAAAACTTTGATGGCCGACAAAACACATTTGATATTAACTGTGTTTTGTACCTTAAGAATCTATGTAATTGAGTACACAACACATTTAGTTAGTACAATTAAACGCATTTCGTCATGACATATATTTATGTACAAATAATTAGGTACAAAACACATTCGGTTAGTACGAATAAGAAATAGGCTTATTGATCTGACTAATGGGCTCAGATCAGCTCAGGCATAAATTTGAGACCAGACCAAACAGACCATGTTTAATAGTGGAGACTGATATCCCTGTCCACTTTTGACATTAATTACTTTATTCATACCCCAATGACAGACATACCAGCTCGTCTTTTCAGCTGCACATTCACTTTAATTCGTTATCATGGTGCATATGATTAATTGCACACCCGAGAACAGGGGAGTTTATTACAAGTTCAGGAGAATGGAACACCTTACTTGTTTTGTGCATGATTATTTGTACATAATTATTTGTCATGATGAAACATGTTTAATCTAACTTACCAAATGTATTTTGGACATAATTATTCGTACATTATTATTTGTCATGGCGAAACGTGTTTAGTCGAACTAACTAAATGTGTTTTGTACTCAATAACAATGATATCCAAGACTATGCGGCCTATTTCAGTGGAAGTTTTCAGATATGATAACTACTCCCTGATGTTGTGCATCCAGGTATATTTTTTCCAACCCTTTTTTATGGAGTTATGGCCCTTTCTTGAAAAACCCTTGTCCTGACAACTTTTCCTAATCTACTGGGCCAATTTCAAAGAACATTTACAGATGTGATATCTGCCCCTTGAAGTTGTGCATCCAAGTAGTAATTTTTCATTCCGACCCTTTTAAAAGGAGTTATGGCCGTTGTTGAAAAAACCTTGGTCTATCTCCTAAACTACTGGGGGGATTTCAATGACAGTTTACAGATATGGTAATTACCCCCTGATTTCATGCATCAAGGTAGTATGTTTTCATTTCAACCCTTTTTAAGGAGTTATGGCCCTTTGTCAAAATTCTTTATCCTGACATCTCTTCCTTAACTACGGTACTAGTGCTAGGACGATTTCAGCAAAACTCGTTTATCTGGGTTTACAAGATTTGGTTTTGCATGTATGTTTTGGCATTGGGAGGGAGTACAGGAAGTATGTCACTGACCTATATACTTAAATACGGTAAGTGTACAGCTCAGTCAATAAAGAAATCATTACTAGTAGGAGACTATGGATTGCTTTGCAATACTTTGCCTTAGTAAGCCTTTAGCTTACAATTCTGCTTTATAAATGAGTGGGGGGTATTATTTAGCCTTTGGCTTGCAGTTCTAGTTTAATCAGAGATAAAATGTCATATACCCAAAATTTAAACGACAAGACAAATAAAAGGTGATCCTGTCACCTCAGTATCTTAAAAGAGAGTGAAGAAATTTTGAAGGGACTTGAAAGGGACGCTAACTTGAAACCACCTGATAAGACTGACCAATGGGAGCCATAAGCAGATGAGAGAAGTGACCCCCACGGACTGGTCAAGCTCGGGCCAGTGAGCAGAAATTCTGGGTCTGAACAGATTTCACTCGCGTGTTACACCACCCTACAATTTGTAAACATAAAATTGAAAATATATAAGGAGTTGTAATTAACCATTTTGGAACAAAATATGCACATTATAAAAGAATGAAACCTGATATAAAGTGAACAACTCTCACTTTATTTGGGTATTCAGTTGCATAAAATTATAGTATTTATAATGCAACTGATCATTGATCGTTTTACTACTTCCGATTACAAACCGTTTATCGATTATGATTTTAAATTGATTGCCCATCACTAATCTACATACACTAACAAGTACTGGATAATGTGCAAATACCCAAAATAAGTAAATTGTCATTGTTTTTGTAACAATATGCATGATAAATATACTTATAAATTTACCCAGGTAGATTCATTTGTGATTTTATTTAAATGTAATACACTCTAACATACAAATTAAGATATTAATGATACAAAGCACTTTATCTGACTGGATTTGAAAGTCTTTTAAAAAGGTTTTAACTACACGTTCTGAGTATCGAATGATCACTCGATGAACAATTTGTAGATTTTCCATGCACAAAGTCCTGTTGCTGCCAATGCTACAAAATTATGTAGAACCTTGCGTCGGTAGTCATCACGGAAAATCAGCACTACTGGTGTACTGGAGGCAATATTGTGCAGAGGAAGTTTCTCAAGTCTGTGCACATTGTGTTCCACTTGGTATTTACAGAAAGGATCAAACTGCCAAGAAACAGCATACACTCCAGCAAAGGTAACACTGGCCAGTCCAAGTGGTAAATAAATATAGCTGTGGCTTGGATAGAAATACATGCAGCCCATAGAGATGACCCCAGACACAACTGTTGTTTTATGCAGACAGTTTCCAACTCTTATCCATCGTGCTGTCACATCACCAAGTTTACAGGTCTCAATAATAATTGTCTTTGTTTCAGCTTCTGAAGCTCTCTCCAGTTCAAGCTCACAGTCTCTTATACCACCACCTCCTTCTTCATCTGGCTCCCTTATAATTACAGTGCTAGGTCGTCCATTGCTACCCTTCTCTCTATAACAGAAGAAAATGGTTCATTTCATGTAAATATCTACAAATATATCAGTTGTTCTAGTAATACCCATTTTATGGTTAATATCTCCACCATTAGTGATGATTATGATCCTGGGTAACTAATACTGACCTTTAAATTCCGTTAAATTTAGATTAAAAATTCGGCTCTTTTATCATAACAAGATCTTGGTGTTCACAAAACTTGTATAGTTTATTAATTTGAATCAGCTTGTGTATTAGTCTAGTTACATCGTGTGCTTGATGGGGAGGGGATGGTTTCGTTCAGATTAGGTCATAAGGCCTGGCGACCTGCAGATAAATGGAATGAGTTAAGGAAATTATTGGAAGTAACTAAAACTGAGTTTATAAGTGAATGGATATATCCTAAAAGCTTAAATGTACCGATCAAAATCAACGCATGTTTCCAGCAATTTGAATTTGGCGGCATGTGTTTTCGACCATCTAAGCATCTTGTTTCTTTAAGAGGATGACAAACAGTATATACGACACTAAATTTCGCATCAATAGCTTCGAATTTCGATACTGTTTTAAAAGCCCAATGATACTGCAAAAATACAAAATAAGGATAGAATCTGTCCTTCAATAACAAACCTGCAAGTGTCTGCCATTTTCGGAAAGAGGTATCCTAAGGGGAGTAACTCTTCTTTCCTAACCAAATTAGCCATCCATAGTAGGCAGGTGACAAATAAAACTCGCCGGTTCCTACCAGATACAACTAAAATGCACAAGACCAGAGATGTAGAAAACCGCAATATATAGAACAAAAAGCACAAACTATTCTATATAATTTTACTCCGACATGGACTTATCTAAGCAAAAACCTGATGAATGTGGTTTATTCTGTCGCTCGGGGTAATGTAAACCCATCCACTGTACCTGTTATCCATTCAATCAATCCACATCTATCTAATCGTAAAATCAGTCCTCACTTTTACAATCAATAAATCAACCCACTGTTATCAAAGCAATAAAGCCATACTATGAAAGGCCGTTCATGTCAAAGACGAGATAAACTAACGCGTTAAACAAGGATTTTAAACAAGGATTTAACGCGTTAAAAATAGTTGTAACGCGCGATACAAGTGTATATTTAACATGATAGCATTTAACGCGTTACAACTATCTTTAACGCGTTAAATACATGTTTATCATCGCGTCAAAAAATATTTTATCGCGTTAAATGCTTACGCGTTAGACTTAACAACCAATCAGATGCGTCCTAATTACATATCAGTATTGTGAAACCAAAATGCAGTTATAACTATATGTTTTCGCATCGTACTGTTTCATTGGATTTTTTTATTTCATTTTTTTTATTATTTCAATTGAGTTTATGAGCAATGTTTAAGAAGTAGACAGATGCTATATGTTCAAAATGCATAAAACTATTTAAATTTTGATTGAGAATATGTACCATTATTTTTTATTGCAAAATAATAATTGCTGTGTCATTTTTATCAAAGTATTCCATTTCGAGTACAGTTCTATTTTGGGTACCCTCACCCTACACCCTTGTGATGAAAGAAGATCACCTTCTTATAATTATCCAGGGAAACAGTACGAAGCGAAAACATCAATTTTCGATCATATTTCTAAACATGGAAACCATATGATGAAATGAATTTTTAGGTAATAAATGAGTAAAATTTGTAAGAAATTGTCAAAACTTGTTTAATGAAGTGAAGAAAATTATTAAAATGCTGTCAAGTCATTTTCATAAACTGACTTACTGATAGTATATGATGAAATCTTCCATTTTGGGTACTCGACCAGCCAAAAAATTATAAGTGAACCTGACGCACTTTAATGAGCTCTATAAATAGACACACATGCTGTTGATACCCAAGAAATACATAAGAGGAAGGCTTAAGACATGTATTGTTTCATTACAGTAAAAAAAAATCAGTCTTTCAGAAAGTTAATATTTTTCTTTAAAATGTGTTCCATTTTGGGTAGCCTCAACCTAGTACTCTGAAGGTGAATATACACATGAAGTTCGATAACCATGATAAATGGAGCTAAACGCAAAGTGTACCCAAGGTACGCGACAGGTAGGGTTAACACTATCTACCTCTGCCCATTTTGTGGAGGGTGCATACATGATTGAGCAGTTAGAAACCTGGTTTGAGTGGTCAATTCCGGCGCCATCCACCTCTTACGTAAACCAGCTGCTAAGTGCTGTCGGAGTTATCATATATAATATAAACTTTATTTATTTAACAACAGTTATGAAACAAGTTATTTCAACTTATATTAATCACTCTTGTTGGCCCAGATGTTAGCGCGTGGGGGTATTAGTGTGGGAGGAAACCGGAGTACCCGGAGAAAACCCACGTAGTTAGGCAGGTGACACCAACCTTTTCACGTCCGATCGGGGAATCGAACCCCGGCCGCCTTGGTGAAAGGCAAGTGCGCTATCCATTGCATCTCCATTTACGGAGTTATTACGTGCACCATATCTGAATCGCGACAAGAAGACAGTAGTTCCTGCTCCGTGGACTTTACAGCCGCTACTATGTTCTCAAATTGGTCATCGGTCAGAAATTCTGCCCTCCCTAGTGCCACATCTCTCCTCAAGTTTTGTAGTCTAAACAATTACATTGATGTGAATAATATGACCTATCAACAACATATGATCTATCACATTAAGTTTCAGAACTAGTTGAATTTTTGAAGCTATTGAATTCCCAGCTGTCTTCGCCTGTTTCCGCAACTAAATTTAATGGGTCCTAGGTTTCTGAGAAAATTGAAATTTCGTCAAAATCATCTTGGCACAATTACCTACAACTATCTAATGTATATGTGCAGGGATGCGTTTTTTTGGAGAAAATAAGTATGTTCAGTCGCCTGATGTGTCTGTGACTCTGAACTTAACCACGTGACCTTACAACTTTGCCGAAATGTTATTTTCTACAATTTTATAAATGTAGAAGCGTATACAAAAGGTGTACCGTAAATGAGAAATTGGGCATTTTTGTCGTCTGAAGTGTCGGCGACATTTAACTTCAACTATGACTTCGAAACTTTACCAAAACATTTTTCGTATATACAGAAATTGTACCTTTTTGGGGAAAATTTGCATTTTTAGTCTTCCAAAGTGTCGGTGTAAGTGTATATAAAAAGTGTACTGTTTTTTAGGAACTTTGCAATTTCAGTCTCCCCAAGTGTCCACGACCTTGACCTTTGACCCTGTGACATGAAAACTTTGCGGAAATATTCCTTGCGTTACTTTATACAAAAAGTGTACCATTTTTATGAAAATTCGCAAATCCAGATTCTTGCCATGTTTTATGTTTCATTTGTATCTAGTGACCGTGAGCTTCTACCTCATGACGTTGAACAATATGTACCAATTACATTGTCTACAATTTACTGCTAGTTATTTGTTAACAAAACGTTAACCGTTTTTTCAGTTAACAAACTAGTTATATAGAATATTAACCAATGTCATCTGCTTATAAATCTACGTTAAATACAGATAAATTTTATATCATATGAAAAGAGCAAAACTCACGCTTTTTATGGTATATATTGTTTGTCAATATATACTCCAATAAGTGAATGTACATGCACCAATTCATATAGGGCCAGCGGAATCCAGGTAAAGCGAAGCTCACATAGTTTAAATATGGAGCAAGACAGGTACAGAAATCAACCAAGAGAACAACGACTTTGTACATTCTGTAACGTTAATGATGTTGAAGATGAATTCCATTTTATACTTAAATGCAAATTTTATGATGATTTTAGGCATGAATATATTAAACCTTATTTTTACAAACGACCAAGTGTTTTAAGTTAATAGAACTGTTCAATACCAAAATCGTTAAAGATCTGAATAAACTAGGCAAATTTTTGCATTTAAGTACAAAACGACGAAATAATACTGTTTAACTAAATATAATATTGCATGTTCTGTATGTTATACCCACATACATGTATATTGTGTTTTAGTAATCTATGTTATGCATTGTACATATGTATGTCTACTCTCCGATGTGTTGTAAACATAAGGAAATAAAGAATCTGAATCTGTATCTGACTAAGATTTTATTAATTATCGTCTTCGCATTAATTTTTTGTTAAAGTCTATTGCATCCTGTACATGTGTTCATGCTTACTATTGTGAATGAATATGTTCTTGTGAATGTGTGTTATTTTGCTGCTACAAAATTCATGTAAATGCCCTCAATATTTGAGAGCAAATATGTGTTTATTATGTCATTGTCATGTTTTAAGTGTGTGTAAAGCACAAAGGCATTGTTGCCTATTGCGAATTAAATAAAGGTATAACAAAATGTTTCCCCGTTCATGTGACAAATAATCCAAAAGTCATAACTAAGAAAAACCATGTATTTGAATGTTAATCATTGTTACACACACACATTTGGAACTGTTCGTATCAGTACGACTTGTGAAACATAAACATACAATATGTTACATTTAAACACATACATTACTTTCAAATTAGTGAAATGTTTGAAGAAGGCGAAACTGCCTGCACCTTTGAGCAAAAACACGGAAGGCCTGATGACGTCACGAATGTTGCTGCGTGACGTCATTCAGGCGGGTTTACAACAATGTTTATTTATAGACATTTCAGTTAAATGTTCTTCTGTACTGACTGGTGTTATTCGGCATTTTGATAGATGTATATTTAGTCAAATTATTAACTGAAATCTTTACTAATGTAACTTATTTGCCTGCATAAACGTTAGGCCTAAGTAATGATTATGGTAATGGTTATGGTTCGTTGCCAAAATAATCCTTCATCCACGATAAGATTATTAGTACAATATTCTATAAAACACGATAACAGTAATCCACTGTTGATAGGATTTTCTGAAGAAAAAAACCCAGGTCCTGGCGTCGTCAGCCATGATTAGGTACTGTATGTAACTGCACATTTGATTGGTCCATTCATTTATGACACTTAAACGCGTTAAAAAAATAAGTACAACATTCAACGCGTTAAACTTGGGAAGCATTTTAAATGATGTTTTAACGCGTTAAATGCTAACGCGTTAGTTTACCTCGTTTTTGACATGAACGGCCTTTCATACCATCCACTCTTTTGCGATAAATACACCAATCCAAAAATATCTGATCGATAAATCAATCCACAACAAGTAAATCAATCGCTACGTACTTCCAATCATTTTAGCAATGTGAGAAGTATCACATGCATACGAAAACCTTATTCTAGTTTGTTATGCATATTGAATGGGTAATCCTTGAAACCAATACATTTCAACTAAAAAGTACTTCTAAGTCATTTAAAAAAACATATAATAGAAAATGGGACAATTTTCCCAGTTGCCTTTTCCTGTATAACACGTGAAAATATTTAATAATTTTAGCGTTTTCCTGTATAACATGTGAAAATATTTAATTATTTTAGCCTATCTCCATCATATGTAAGTAATAACTTGGAACCATTTACCATCAATATTAACTTACTTCTAATTAGTTTATTCCAAAACCTTACGGACACTGTCAAAAATGTTTCCCCCAACATCATGAAAACAGAATATTTTCAACTTTAAAATTCCTTTAGAGTTAAAATAAAGTACAAAGTGAAAATTTGTGATTAGTAATTGAGTGAAATGTCTAAATCTAGATTGATTTTCAAGTATAATGTCAAAGTGATCTGCACATTTGTACAGGATAGCATACTATATAATATATATATATATATTACAGACACAAGAAATACCTGTGGACGAACCTCACTATGACGGACACAAGAAATACCTGTGAACGAACCTCACTCTGACAGACACAAGAAATACCTGTGGACTAACCTCACTTTGACAGACACAAGAAATACCTGTGGACGAAACCTTACTATGACGGACACAAGAAATACCTGTGGACTAAACCTCACTATGACAGACACAAGAAATACCTGTGGACTAACCTCACTTTGACAGACACAAGAAATACTTGTGGACGAACCCCACTATGACCGACACAAGAACTACCTGTGGACGAACCTCACTATGACGGATACAAGAAATACCTGTGGACAAACCTCACTATGACAGACATAAGAAATACCTATGGACTAACCTCACTATGACGGACACAAGAAATACCTGTGGACAAACCTCAGTATGACAGACACAAGAAATACCTGTGGGCTAACCGCACTATGACAAACACAAGAAATACCTGTGGGCTAACCTCACTATGACAGACACAAGAAATACCAAAGGACAAACCTCACTATGACAGACACAAGAAATACCTGTGGACTAACCTCACTATGACAGACACAAGAAATACCAGTGGACGAACCTCACTATGACGGACATAAGAAATACCTGTGGGCTAACATCACCATGACAGACACAAGAAATACGAGTGGACGAACCTCACTATGACCGACACAAGAAATACCTGTGGACTATCATTATTATGACGGACACAAGAAATACCTGTGGACGAACCTCACTATGACAGAAACAAGAAATACCTGTGAACTAACCTCACTATGACGGACACAAAAAGTACCTGTGGACTAACCTCACTATGACCGATACAAGAAATACCTGTGGACGAACCTCACTGTGACGGACATAAGAAATACTTGTGGACTAACCTCACTATGACGGACACAAGAAATACCTGTGGACGAACCTCACTATGACAGACACAAGAAATACTTGTGGACTAACCTCACTATGACGGACACAAGAAGTACCTGTGGACGAACCTCACTATGACAGACACAAGAAATACCTGTGAACTAACCTCACTATGAAGGACACAAGAAGTACCTGTGGACTAACCTCACTATGACCAATACAAGAAATACCTGTGGACGAACCTCACTATGACGGACATAAGAAATACTTGTGGACTAACCTCACTATGACGGACACAAGAAATACCTGTGGACTAACCTCACTATGACGGACACAAGAAATACCTGTGGACGAACCTCACTATGACAGACACAAGAAATACCTGTGAACTAACCTCACTATGACCGATACAAGAAATACTTGAGGACAAATCTCACTATGACAGACACAAGAAATACCTGTGGACGAACCTCACTATGACCGATACAAGAAATACTTGAGGACGAACCTCACTATGATAGACACAAGAAATACCTGTGGACTAATATCATTATGACAGACACAAGAAATACCTGTGGACGAACCTCACTATGACAGAAACAAGAAATACCTGTGAACTAACCTCACTATGACGGACACAAGCAATACCTGTGGACTAACCTCACTATGACCGATACAAGAAATACCTGTGGACGAACCTCACTATGACAGATACAAGAAATACTTGAGGACGAACCTCACTATGACAGACACAAGAACTACCTGTGGACGAACCTCACTATGACAGACACAAGAAATACTTGTGGACTAACCTCACTATGACGGACACAAGAAATACCTGTGGACAAACCTCACCATGACAGACATAAGAAATACCAGTGGACGAACCTCACTATGACAGACACAAGAAATACCTGTGGACTAACATCACTATGACGGACACAAGAAATGCCTGGGGACGAACCTCACTATGACAGACACAAGAAATACTTGTGGACTAACCTCACTATGACGGACACAAGAAATACCTGGGGACGAACCTCACTATGATAGACACAAGAAATACCTGTGAACTAACCTCACTATGACGGACACAAGAAATACCTTTGGACTAACCTCACTATGACCGATACAAGAAATACTTGAGGACGAACCTCACTATGACGGACACAAGAACTACCTGTGGACTAACATCACTATGACAGACACAAGAAATACCTGTGGACAAACCTCACTATGACAGATACAAGAACTACCTGTGGACTAACCTCACTATGACGGACACAAGAAATACTTGAGGACGAACCTCACTATGACAGACACAAGAACTACCTGTGGACGAACCTCACTATGACGAACACAAGAACTACCTGTGGACTAACATCACTATAACAGACACAAGAACTACCTGTGGACTAACCTCACTATGACAGACACAAGAAGTACCTGTGGACAAACCTCACTATGACAGATACAAGAACTACCTGTGGACTAACCTCACTATGACGGACACAAGAAAATATCTGTGGACTAACCTCACTATGACGGTTACTCACTTTGACAGACACAAGAAATACCTGTGGACGAACCTCACTATGGCAGACACAAGAAATACCTGTGGACAAACCTCACTATGATGGACACAAGAAATACCTGTGGACTAACCTCACTATGACAGACACAAGAAATACCTGTGGACAAACCTCACTATGATGGACACAAGAAATACCTGTGGACTAACCTCACTATGACGGTTAAAAGAAATACCTATTGACGAACCTCACTATGACAGACACAAGAAATACCTTAGGACTAACATCACTATGACGGACACAAGAAATACCGGTGGACGAACCTCACTATGACGGTCAAAAGAAATACCTGTGAACGAACCTCACTATGACAGACACAAGAAATGCCAGTGGACGAACCTCACCATGACAGAAACAAGAAATACCTGTGGACAAACCTCACTATGACGGACACAAGAAATACCTGTTGACGAACCTCACTATGACGGACACAAGAAATATCTGTGGACGAACCTCACTATGACGGACACAAGAAATACTTGTGGACGAACCTCACTATGACGGACACAAGAAATACCTGTGGACAAACCTCACTATGACGCACACAAGAAATACTAGTGGACGAACCTCACTAATTAGTTATGACCATAGGGTATATCGGATTTTATTGCCGCCGTACACTATGGACACGTGATACGGAGGCTACTGCCGATACGACCGCTCTTGTAGGAATCGTCGAAAGGCTACGTCACAACAACACGACATTAGTTAATGTATCACTATATAGTGATGGTATACCACTTTTAAGTGATGGTATACCACTATAAAGTGATAAATACGTACGTGTATATCGGGTCATAGAGGGAATTATTCATTAAATTATAATTAAATGAGTGTTTGGTGCAATACCATTTTTTAAAGGTTTTCTTTTGTGTGAAAAAACGATTTCGCAATCAACAAAAATCTGTTGATTTTAAAAGTAATCGTGAATTCTTCTTTTATTCTATAATAGTTTAGTTTTTTAACTAATTATCACTAGACATTTTGAAGAATAATAGATTAAGACAAATATGGTAAAGGGCATGTGCTCGTAATTGAAAGACAACTAAAAATGATATTCTAAAAGTAAGTTTCGGTTACACTAATAAAAATAAACTGAATCCTTTTTCTACTACGGGTAAGATTTCGTACTTTTTTAATCACATCGGCGAGTCGGCGGACGTATACTCACAACATAATTACCTTGATGGAGTAAGTTCTAGAACTCCATAAAGTTTTGAGAAAACGGGGATAGAAATAATAAATTATAATGATACTATGGAGAAGCTACTATGAACCAATCATACTGACGACATTGACATTTTGCTGACATCAAAAATCTTTCAAAAACCAACAACAGTAACAACATGATATTTGGTGACGATGGGTATGGAAGGAGCGAAAAGCATAATAGTCAGTTGGACTGATTTTCAGCATTGAACGAACTCGATCCTTGGCGAAACGACCCGAAAGTAGAATTATCAATAGGACATTTACAGTAGATGTAATTTAAGGATAACATACAACAGGTGAGAGGCGGACTACAATAATTTTACATACAACAAGGCTAGGGGTGTATTACACAACAAGGTTAGGGGTATATCACACAACAAGGCTAGGGGTGTATCATACAACAAGGCTAGGGGTGCAGCACACACCAAGGCTAGGGGTGTATGACACACAACAAGGGTATAGGGGTGTATCACACAACAGGGCTAGGGGTGTATCACACAACAAGGCTAGGGGTGTATCACACAGCAAGGCTAGGGGTGTATGTCACACACCAAGGGTATAGGGGTGTATCACACACAACAAGGCTAGGGCTGTATCACACAACAAGGATAGGGGTGTATCCCACAACAGGGCTAGGGGTGTATCACACGTGTGATACACCCCTAGCCTTGTTGTGTATCACACAACAAGTCTAGGGGTGTATCACACAACAAGGCTAGGGGTGTAGCATACAACAAGTCTAGGTGTGTATCACACAACAAGGCTAGGTGTGTATCACACAACAAGGCTAGGGGTGTATCACACAACAGGGCTAGGGGTGTATCACACAACAGGGCTAGGGGTGTATCACACAACAAGGCTATGTGTGTAGCACACAACAAGGCTATGTGTGTAGCATACAACAAGGCTAGGGGTGTATCACACAACAAGGCTAGGGGTGTATCACACAACAAGGCTAGGGGTGTATCACACAACAAGGCTAGGGGTGTATCACACAACAAGGCTAGGGGTGTATCACACAACAAGGCTAGGGGTGTATCACACACAACACGGCTAGGGGTGTAGCACACAACAAGACTAGGAGTGGACGAGAATGAAACACACAAACAATTGCGTTATCATAGCTATTAGTAATACCTACAAGTGATGAATGGGAAATGTGTCTGAGGACATTGGCATCTTGAATTGTCAGAAACGTGCGTTTCGTGGCAGGATTCCGACCTCCTACCGAGGCAAAGTAATTTACGTATGCTTTTTCTTACGGCCGTGTATCACTTATCTCTTTTAAGTGGTCAAACAGAAACCATGACGACGAGGATATTTAATTGTTCTATTTCGTAAAATATGTGGTTCTGTTCATCATGTTACAACATAATGATGAAGATCCGTCTGTTCCATGAGACCCCCTATTAACCTGCTTTAACATGCATGGCTATCCATACTGCCCAGACGTTTCAGACAGCGTCCACGATCGATTCGGGTACATGTGTGATCTGACGTCGGTGTTTGATGCCGAGTGCGACTAACGATACTACAGTAAGATTGCTGATACTAGAACCTATTCACTAGCACAGACTCGAGAAAACTAATATTCTATGAGAACCAGGTATTTTTTAACAACAATTTATGGCACATTACCGCTTCCCGCGCCTTATATGTTGTTTTTCTAGGTTAATAGAAAATTGTATGAAATACAGCCATTCCCCGCTAATAATTAATGACTGTGAAAATAGAAGCATATCGATTGTGCGTGTGAGTTGTGTGTGTCGGGGCGTGTTCTGGAGTGTATGGTATTGGTACTGTCGACTCGGTGACAGACACAGGCAGGCTAGCAAACATGCAGCACGGCCTCAGCGATGTGCGCGTGCTTTTTTTACTGTGAAACAATGACTTAGACTCAGCCTCTGTAGCGACATCTGCTCTCCACACTCGAGCGAGTATACAGGTCGGCCTTTGTGGGCCGTATTACATACCGTGGCTCACCTCTGATCAGCTTGTATAATTAAATAAGATGAGGATAACTAGGTTGGTTCCTAAGGACAGAGGAAGCCGTGTTCAGCAGGACGCGGTACAGAACACATCGGAGTATTGTGTATGTGTGCTACTGTCAAGCTATCGACCCGATTGGTCGTGTATGTACCAGTTTTATTCGATACATTGAAGACGTGAAACTAAATGATGATAATATGTGACTTGTTTATGTGATACAGATTTCGTACATGTGCTCCAGATAAACAGTGTGATTGGAAATCATAAGACGCGTTGGTGTGAGTTTGCCATCACACCGCCAATGAACGCGTTGGTTAACTGAACCCCCCGGGCCGTGCTGCCATCGGTCGATACATATTCCGTGCATGTGAATGAAATGTCCAGGATACAAAATGCTTCAAAGTACAGATCCAGTTCTCACAGATAATCACACGCTGTTAGTAGCTGTGGTCGGCTCCACAAGGAGGCATCGTTAACGACGAGTATTTGTGACTAGTCATGTCTACAATTCGTAGGGCTTATATGGAAATATCTAACGGTATCCGAGGACTTAGATTTAACAGAGAACAACAAAATCAGCAGCAGCAGCAACAACAACAACAACAACAACAACAACAACAACAACAACAACAACAGCAACATCATCAACAAACAGCGGTGACAGCGAGGGAAACAACAGGTCAAGCGAGAATAGCCAATGGAGGTGCGATGAGTGCCAGAGTAGTCCGCTCTCCAAAACCTCTCATTGCCAGGAAAATCCGTAGTTTGTTCGGAAGGCACCAACCGGAAACTATTCATGATCTTTTCATGTATGAGAGGTTTTTATCTAAATTTTTCATGTATTTTTCAGCTGAAGAGAGGGGGGTGTTGTCACAGGTGTGCCTAACTTGGAAAGCCATCTTGTACCACCCCCGTTTCTGGCTGGACGTCATCCCTATCATATCCTGTCGCGACCTCAGTCGCGAGGAGGACATGAGGCGGATCTTCTATGAAAGCCTACAGATGAGGAGCTTTGACTCAATATGCTTGTTCGGGGCCACTGACGATGACCTCGTGGACTTCGTCAATCACTTCTCCACGTGTAAAAAACAATTACGTTCGGTAGGTTTGCGTTGCTCCAACGTGACCGACACAGGGATGGAACAGCTATTTAAACGTATGCCTTGTATCTACCGACTTGAGCTTTCGGGGTGCAATGAACTAACTGAGACAGGACTTTGGTCGTGTCTTAACTCGAAAATCGTCTCGTTGACGATAAACGACTGTATCAATGTGGCCGACGACACTGTCGGCGCCATTGCTCAGCTGCTTCCGTCGTTGTACGAGTTGAATCTTCAAGCGTACCACGTGACTGACGCCGCTTTGGCGTTTTTCAGTGCCAAACAGAGTTACAGTTTGTCGTTACTGAGACTGCAATCCTGCTGGGAAATAACCAACCACGGGATCGTGAACATAGTACATTCCCTGCCTAACCTTACCGTCCTCAGTATGTCCGGGTGCAGTAAAATTACGGACGACGGTGTGGAACTTATTGCAGAAAACCTACGTAAGCTGCGGTCGCTAGATCTGTCCTGGTGTCCGCGTATAACGGACGCCTCCCTAGAATACATCGCCTGTGATCTCAGTCAACTGGAGGAACTTGTGCTAGACAGGTGAGTTAATTACCAAGCAAAAATAACGTCACCTCTCCAGGTATCTTTTCAAACCGGAAACGAAATAACGTCATTGCACCGTTGAATTGGTTAAATTGGAAACAAAATAACGTCATTGCATCGTTGAATTGATCAAACCGGAAACAAAAGAACATACATAATTAAAGGATGCAAAAATGTATTGATTAGCTCGGACACAAGCTCATGTCCTTGCAGACCAGGTGTAAAGTATGATATTGATGTTATATCTTTTAAACAAGTACGTTTGTCGAAAAATATTATTCTTGTCATTTTCACAATACCTTTTTAATATATTGGGGGGAAATGGCAGAACAGTGTGTTCGATACTTGCTCACAACGACGTCCATATACGTATAGTTCCTGTATATCAAAATACCTGACATAATTTTCCAAACAGCATGTACAGCTGTGGCAAGCTAATAAACATGTTAGATCTTAAATTCTATTCCAAAAATCCACACTGCCAACGATCTTTTATCTTTCATTATTAAACAATATTATGAACTAGACGCCAGCAGTGCTACACTTACAGAAGATGTTCTACCCGGGACACGAGCGCCCATACTGCGTTACTGTTACATATCACCCGCCAATAACGACGCCAACTAGCACATTACACCATATTACACTTGGTTTTAAAGAACTTGATGGAATTCCTTTTTCAATATTTTGCGAACACAACATGATTCTGAGCGGTTTGAAGTCGCGAATTGTACCCAGACAGTGTTTACCCCGTGTGTTTATGCGTAGTACGGCTCCATCGTACATGAATGTACTTTGGTAAAAGTGAATTGCTAGATTTCGTAACAATTTGTCGAGAATATATCAACAACACAGAACTACGAGGAAAAAGTAGGGTCATTTCAATCCCAAAAAATGTCAACACACAATAGTTTTTCATTTTACTCTACCACGAGAGTAACACGTCATTACCAATGACATCAGTCTCGAAGAGGAATGGTAACAAAGCAACTGTTAAAAGGAATGATAGTAATGTAATTGGAGTAGCGAATAAATGGCTGAACTACAATGTTGCTCGGGTATTAGAGGAACGGTTAAAATTTAATTAAGAGTCAAAGAATAAATAAAAAATGTAATCAGTGTCGCAGATAAAAGATAACAATGTAATAAGAGACGGGGGGATGATAACAGTGTAATTCCAGCCTAAGGCGGAATGGTAACTATTTGATAAGAGTAATATTTTGGTTTGGTTTAGTTTTGTTTAACGTCCTATTAACAGCTAAGGTCATTTAAGGACGTGCATCCATGTGTGTAGTGTATGCATGCTTGCGTGTGTGTATGCATGAGACATGGTATGTTGGTGTGCTTGCCTCCTTGTGATAGCGCGGATCTGATGCCGACTTTATAGTGCTATCTCACTGAAATGCCATGCCGAAGGAACCAAACACATCATTCCGCCCGGTCACATCATACCGACAACGAGTAGTGGAGGATGGTAACAATGTAATAACAATCGCGGATGAATAGTAACGATGTAAATATAGAATGCTATGTAATTCGAGTCGTAGAGATATCGAAACAGTGCAAGTAGAGTCGTAGAGATATCGAAACAGTGTAAGTTAAGACGTAGAGATATCGAAACAGTGCAATTAGAGTCGTAGAGGTATCGAAACTGTGCAAGTAGAGTCGTAGAGATATCGAAACTGTGCAAGAAGAGTCGTAGAGATATCGAAACAGTGTAAGTTAAGACGTAGAGATATCGAAACAGTGTAAGTTAAGACGTAGAGATATCGAAACAGTGCAATTAGAGTCGTAAAGATATCGAACCAGTGTAAGTGGAATTGCAAAGGAAAGATAATGTAATTATAATCGTAGATGATTGGTCACGATTTAATAAGGGTCGCGGATGAGCGGTATCGATGTAACTAAATTCAAAGAGGACTGACAACGATGTAAAAACGCAACGATGCTATAGGAGTTGAAGAGGAAATATAATGTAATTAAAGTCGTAGATGAGTGGTTAAGACACAATAACACATGTAATTACAGTAGCAGAGGGAACGTAACAATGTAATTACAATCGCTGAGGGAATGTAACAATGTAATTACAGTAGCAGAGGGAATGTAACAATGTAATTACAGTAGCAGAGGGGATGTAACAATGTAATTACAGTCGCAGACGGAATGTAACAATGTAATTACAGTAGCAGAAGAAATGTAACAATGTAATACAGTCGCAGAGGGAATGTAACAATGTAATAATAGTAGTAGATGAGTGGTTAAGACATAATAACAGTCGCAGAGGGAATGTAACAATGTAATTACAGTAGGAGATGAGTGGTTAAGACACAATAACAGTCGCAGAGGGAATGTAACAATGTAATTACAGTAGCAGATGAGTGGTTATGATGTAATTAGAGTATTAAAGTTATGGTGACAATGTAATTAGAGCATAAGAGAAAAATAATAATGGAATTAGAATCGAAGATGAATGGTTACTATGTAATTAGTGTAGTGGATTATGAGGAATGGTTACAATGTAATTACAGTAGAAGATGCTTGGTTATGATGTTATTAGAGTAATAATGTAATTAGAATCAAAGATGAATGGTTACTATGTAATTAGTGTAGTGGATTATGAGAAATGGTTACATTGTAATTAGTGTAGTGGATTATGAGGAATGGTTACAATATAATAAAGAGTATTAAAAGATTGGTAACAACCTTTAGAGTCGCAGAGGAAATGTAACTATGTAATTAGAGCAACAAATAGAAATGTACCAATGTAATTAGAGTGGCATAGGAGGGATGACAATGTAATTAATAAAATAATTTGAGTGGTATATTATTAGTTACATTGTAATTATAGCGTTTGGGGAATGGAAATAGTGTAACTACAGTCTAAGATTATAGAAAGAATATGTGTGGTTGGTTGTGTATGGAAATTACATTTTGCAGTTCGGTTCCATTTAGAGCGTAGCCAGTAGGAGTGTACGCATGTTAAGGAATTGGTGGTTTTGAAACGTGTTCATTTGTAATACATACATAAATACCAACATGTACTTTAAGCACTACCAGTGAAAAGCCAGTCGGTGTGGAGGAATTCACTTCCTTATACTAGTTCGGCACTGATTTCCTCAAATACCGGAAACGTCCGTTCCTTCACGAAGACGGGGAATGCAACCTGATCCTCGACCCAATCAGGCTCTCTCTGGACGTCGTGCATGTGTGTGAATGGATCAGATGTCTCTATCGGGACCGATGAGAAGATGATAACGAAGATCTAGCGAGAATTAGTTAATTTTCAAATTGTTTGAAGACACAAGTGGGTAACCAAAATTGTTTACCAACTCTTAGCAGGTATACCCAGTTAATCATGAGTGAGAAAACCTATACTGTTTCCCAGCCGCATTTTACTACTAGCTAATATCCCCCTAGTTTGAGAACTTAGAATCAGACACCAAAGTGATCAAATTTATTAGAGTTTATTTCTTTTCTAAATAACTTAATATTCTAGAACGAGTCTATATAGTGGACCACAAAGGAGAGGTTTTCTGTGAACCAGACTATGATCCTACACACATAATGTGTGAACCACTCGACGCATCTATGTGTGCATTATCCTACAGGTATGGTATACTATGTGAACCATCCGACACGTATACTATGTGAAACATCATCTTAACATGTATAATACGTGAATCATCTAACTCATATAAAGTATGAACCATCCAACACATACGTGAACCATTGTAAGCGCAAAATTTGTTAATCATACAACACGTATAATGTATTAACCATCTTACAAGTATAATGACAGATAAATCATCCTACATATATGTGTGATTCAATCATGCTAAGCTATGATGCGTGAACCATCTTCCACGTATGTATTAACGTTAACCATCCTAGACAATGTGTGAACCTTTGCACACAACTAATGTTACGGAACCATTATACACTTACATGTGAACCCTCCAAGACAATATGTGAACCGTTCTACACAACTAATGTGTACGTAGACCATTACCATGTCAGGCATTTCCTCTGACAAAAAAGCCTTTCCCTGACGTAGGACAGATGAGAGTTGTCACTTCCAATATATCGACGTATTGATGTTGTTTGCGTTCTTTATCCGGTTCGAATCTATTTCTGGCGTTCTTGTGTCGGATACTGCGTGTCAAATAAATCACCGTTCAATAGCATTCTCTGCTCGGTTTCTGACATGCAATCTGAATTCGACAAAATTTGTCGATATTTCACTCTGCGTTTCACAAAAAACCCTCACATCCGATCATGCCCATGTATGCTGTTCCGACCAATACAGCGTCGTTGGGTGTCCCTCAGTTTTCAGCAAACAAAATGTTTTTGGATATCAACCTTGACATTTAACTGAAAAACAATAATTATTTTACTACGCCAGAAAAAAAATCATCGCTCCGTTTGTCTTCCAACCGTGGTAAACTGAAATTGCAACTTAAGAAAATGAAATTATTGTCGCGACGGTTGATTTAATATTGCAACCACGTTGTATGCAGATGCTAATTGTATAAACTGCTGGCTGTCAATCTGTAGGCCCGCTCTACGAACGTGTCTTAGCAAAGTGCACAAACTCGAGCGAAACTTGTATGCTATCGACTGACAAAACATTGCCTGTTCGCCTCGATCTACACAGTGATGAAAATGGTACTCCGTCATTAAAGTTCGATATACAGTAGGTCATAAAAGAATGAAAATGGCAAGTAAACATGTCCGAGAATATAGCAGAGAGGTGTTTTAATCTCCGGGGGAGGACTTTATACCTTTTCCCATTGGGAGTGGTGTCCCCCCCCCCCCCCCCCCCCCCCCCCCCCCCCCCCNTGACCATTCGGCAGTACGCGCCTTGCCCCGTATACTATCATGTAGAAAAGATTAGAAGGAAAGTTAAGCCATATTATCAGACGTCGGATCCTGAAAAAATATGCAAGAACATCGCGCAATGACGACGGCCGCAACCGTCAAAATGAACTTAGTATATTATAAGCTTTACAAGATAGTAGACTAGACAAGACCTATACTCATGTGATAAAATAGAAAAATGATACATATTCAGGAAATTTAAGTCCAGTTGGATACACAATAAGATGCTTAATTGAAGGGGGCACCTCCAATCTCTCGGCGCTCGCGTCTCGGGCAGGCAAACCGCATTTCTTGCCATATGGCGTGTTCTTTATATCGTGAAAGATAAGTTTCCAAATGGGTGACTTGAGCTGTATCCGAAAAAGGATCTGTATTGAGTAAATGTGTCCGCCAGTGTTCCTGATCGAGTCAGACAGAACCATTGATTTAAGCTTGGTAGAAAGAATGTTCGCCTGTCCCATCTCCTTTCTACGGAAATCTTTTATTATTGTACATCTTACGTCCATTAGCCTGTGTGGCACGGGCGTTGTTACTGATGAATCGTTAAAAGACAGGTAAGTATTCGATATTAAACCAAATATAAACATTACGCCAGTATGAGCCCAATCACAGTAGTCGGTCACACCAACGGTTGCTATGCTAAAGCAGACCCCATATACGTTATTTCTGAAAACCCTCATCAATATGTATGATCAGCCGCGTGGGGCCCTAAGAACGGCGTCATGCGGTGGTAGTATAAGTCCGGTATCTTGTAGACGTCATGTTTTTGTTTATAACCTCTTGAATAACTGTATATATATGAACTGGTATGGCCCCGTTCATCGATGATGGTTACCGTAGCGTGCTCACATAGCCGTTACTGATGAAATATTCATATGTGAACAAACCTATTATAGAGAGTAGCCATCGATTTTCAAAAGTAGACAGATACTGCAAACAAAGATAATGTTTCAAAACTACCACATTTCACGTTTGAAGTTAATCACATTTGTCGATAACGATTATTTCGAGATGATGTGTGAACAGGGAGTCTGTGTCGTCGTATCTCTCGATCTGTTCCACTCGGACAACGTCACAACCTTAATAACCCAGTCGTTATACCAAACATTGCCAGCAGTAATGAGTGAGAGGTAGCTACCCCGGCTATCACGACCTCGGCTATCACGACCTATACATTGTATCAATAATATAGGCGATGACCGCAATGAAATGGACATAACGGTCTACTCGGCAGAGATCCATCTAACAGTCTACGTATGCAAGATGTGAGTGTGTACATGACGTTAGTTGGTCAATGGCAAATATATGCTTTTGGTTTCATTCCTACATGTACAATTGACTGAAAATTTAAACTGAAAAAGTATTTCCTCGTTTACGAAAAGTGCCGACAGTTCCCTCCCTATTGGTACAGTACGTAACGGTGAAATTGTATATAATCAATTTGAGCTTTTACCTTTGGTCAGTTTATGTGGTAACATCGTACCATTGGTCAGTTATGTGTTAACATCGTATCATTGGTCAGGTATGTGGTAACATCGTACCATTGGTCAGTTCTACCATTGGTCATTTATGTGGTAACATCGTAACATTGGTCAGTTATGTGGTAACATCGTACCATTGGTCAGTTCTACCATTGGTCATTTATGTGGTAACATCGTATCATTGGTCAGTTATGTGGTTACATCGCACCATTGGTCAGTTATGTGGTAACATCGTACCATTGGTCAGTTCTACCATTGGTCATTTATGTGGTAACATCGTACCATTGGTCAGTTCTACCATTGGTCATTTATGTGGTAACATCGTATCATTGGTCAGTTATGTGGTAACATCGTACCATTGGTCAGTTATGTGTTAACATCGTACCATTGGTCATTTATGTGGTAACATCGTAACATTGGTCAGTTATGTGGTAACATCGTACCATTGGACAGGTATGTGTTAATATCATACCATTGGTCAGCTATGTGCTAACACTTCCACCATTGGTCAGTTCTACCATTGGTCAGTTATGTGTTAACATCGTACCATTGGTCAGTTATGTGTTAAAATCGTACCATTGGTCAGATATGTGTTAACATCGTACCATTGGTCAGTTATGTGGTAACATCGTACTATTGGTCAGTTCTACCATTGGTCATTTATGTGGTAACATCGTATCATTGGTCATTTATGTGGTAACATTGTACACTTGGTCAGTTATGTGTTAACATCGTACCATTGGTCAGTTATGTGGTAACATCGTACCATTGGACAGGTATGTGTTAATATCGTACCATTGGTCAGCTATGTGCTAACACTTCCACCATTGGTCAGTTCTACCATTGGTCAGTTATGTGGTAACATCGTACCATTGGTCAGTTCTACCATTGGTCATTTATGTGGTAACATCGTACCATTGGTCAGTTATGTGTTAACATCGTATCATTTGTCAGTTATGTGTAAACATCGTTTCATGGTCAGTTATGTGGTAACATCGTACCATTGGTCAGTTATGTGATAACATCGTACCATTGGTCAGTTATGTGATAACATCGTACCATTGGTCAGTTATGTGTAAACATCCTTTTATTGGTCAGTTATGTGGAAACATCGTACCATTGGTCAGTTATATGTTAACATCGTATCATTGGTCAGTTAAGTGATCACATCGTATCATTGGTCAGTTATGTGGTAACATCGTACCATTTGTCAGTTATGTGGAAACATCGTACCATTGGTTAGTTATATGTTAACATCGTATCATTGGTCAGTTATGTATTAACACTTCCACCATTGGTCAGTTCTACCATCGGTCAGTAATGTGGTTACATCGTATCATTGGTCAGTTATGTGTAAACATCCTTTTATTGGTCAGTTATGTGGAAACATCGTACCATTGGTTAGTTATGTGTTAACACTTCCATCATTGTTCAGTTCTACCATCGGCCAGTAATGTGGTAACATCGTATCATTGGTCAGTTATGTGGTAACATCGCACCGTTGGTTAGTTATGTGTTAACACTTCCATCATTGTTCAGTTCTACCATCGGCCAGCAATGTGGTAACATCGTATCATTGGTCAGTTATGTGGTAACATCGTACCGTTGGTTAGTTATTTGTTAACACTTCCATCATTGTTCAGTTCTACCATCGGCCAGTAATGTGGTAACATCGTATCATTGGTCAGTTATGTGGCAACATCGTACCATTGGTCAGTAATGTGGTAACATCGTACCATTGTTCAGTTATGTGGTAACATCGTACCATTGGTTAGTTATGTGTTAACACTTCCATCATTGTTCAGTTCTACCATTGATCATTTATGTGGTAACATCGTACCATTGTTCAGTTCTACCATTGGTCATTTATGTGGTAACATCGTACCATTGGTCAGTTATCTGGTAACATCGTACCATTGGTCAGTTATGTGTTAACATCGTATCATTGGTCAGTTATTTGGTAACATCGTACCATTGGTCAGTTATGTGATCACATCGTACCATTGGTCAGTTATATGATCACAACGTACCATTGGTCAGTTATGTGTAAACACTTCCATCATTGGTCTGTTCTACCCTTGGGTCATTTATGTGGTAACATCGTACCATTGGTCGATTTTCGGTGTTTTTTGTCATGCGAATATGTAACAGGAGAGGAAAAATGCACGGCCAGACTAGGATTCGAACCAGAGACCCTCCGAACTCTAGGCGGACGCACTAGCAATTGATCTAATTGATCGTCAATGATCGACCAACTCCAGTTCCGTTTCAGATGGTTGTCAAAGTAAACAATAATACCAGGGGAATTCTAAAGTTATCGGTCCAGATACCGAGATGACTTCTCTAGGGCGTTACTTACTGGACAAGTTATAGTGTAACACCACGTGCTATATACCAGTGTAATTAACCCGTAGCTGCGGTTTGATGTCGTAATGAAGTGTAGGTGGCCCTCATGTAAAGCACAACAGTTATTATCGACAGGGACAGTCTGGGTCAAACACCCCTAGACCAGGTCAGCAGCGTCAAAACAGGCCTCATTAGCCGGAACTTATCGCCAGTCAATTGCGAAATTGTTCCGACTTGGCTGTACATACCTTCCCTGTTTAGCTTTGGAATGTGTAATCTGAACTATGACCTATTTAGCAACAAAGTACGGACGTTAACGGCGAATTTACTAGAAATGACCCATCCCGAAAGTTGTTTGTGGCACTTGCTTGAGAAAGTGATATTATTACTAGTAATGACTTTCTAGACGTATATTCGTCTCTGGTCATCTATGTGTAAACATGATGCTGGTCTTCCTTGTGGTATAACGTGATGATGTAATCAATTTAAAACTTATGGTGGAACAACAGCTATATTTTAGTGCGGAATGTGCCCTTTTTATCTCATCATCCTTTCAGTAGCTTCCCGTGTATCGTAGGAACAGTAAACAACCGGGCCTTCTCCCCCTCCCGCCCACGACTTCAGACCGGCTGCCCTACCCCCTCCCACCCACGACTCCCCTTGGCGAGTTCGTCAACACAAAGAACACGCCTGGGTTTGTTCTACACGTGTACCAAGCTGGGTTTGGCATGTAACAGGTGGTGCTCGTTCTGCGACTGAAACGTCACAGAACAGTGTATGTTTGAATGGAATGTGATACGGTGAGGAAACTGTGTAGGTTGGTCCAGTTCCTGTTTGTTGTAATTTAAATTGTTACCATGCTGACATAGTGATGATTTCTATACTTCCACCCACATTACACTCTCGTTATGTCCAACAATAGCGGCTCTCCGCCGTGATTGCACCGACAATAAAAATACTAATTGAGACGAGAAGATTCGACAGTTTGTTGATCCCCGCTGTATAACATTACAAGAAATCATCAATTGACAATTAAATAAAAAATAAACAAGAGATCCCAAAGGGATCTTGGCGCCAACCTTTGTACCATCTTCATTAGTTCTTTGTCAGTTCGATCTTTTCTCTTCTTTCCTGTAATCTGTTTGATCGAGTCATGTTAACAGTAAATGCACCTTGAGGTAACTTTTGATCTAAACTTAATACTGATGTGTATAAAAGCAAACCTTCAAAGTGAGTTTGTCATTTCACATATTTACTAGTACAGTACTTAATGTGAAAGAAATAGAATCGATCATTGCAGAAAGATCTGTTTAGTTCTTCTTTTAATCCATTGGGTTTTTATGATCGGTCTCAAAATATAACATACACAACGCGAGACCAAGGGAAACCTACATATAAAATTTAAGAAAGATCCCACTAGTTCTTCCGGAGAAATAGCGGTAATTTTAAAAAGATCCCTCAAGTACTTTGGGAGAAATAGCGATAACAAACTTTCACTATCAAAATCCAAGATGGCTGCCTGTCGGCCATGTTGTTTATCCGATCAGTCTCAAAAGTTGCCCTGCACAGCTAAGGACCAAGGGGAACCTACATATAAAATTTGAGAAATATCCCTCTGGTACTTCTTGAGAGATAATGATAACAAACTTTCCTTATCAAAATCCAAGATGGCTGCCTGTCGGCCATGTTGTTTATCCGATCAGTCTCAAAAGTTGCTCTGCACAGCTTAGGACCAAGGGGAACCTACATCCTTTTTAAATCTGAGAAAGATCCCTCTGGTACTTCTAGAGAAATACCGATAACAAGAATTGTTTAAGGACGGACGGCGAACGACGGACGACGGACCACGGACGCAGGGTGATTTAAATAGCCCACCATCAGATGATGGTGGGCTAAAATATACAACATTTGATATAGCGCCCTATCTAGCTAACATAAGCCACTCTAAAGCGCTTTCGGACTAATGTTGACATCGGCCGAGGATGAAATGCGTCTCTTGCATTGCTGTGGTTTGATTGGCGACCGCACCGTGTTTGTAAGCCTAGACACGGAAATAGACCTTATATCGGAACGAAATGACGAGACAAATATATTAATACATTGTACACGAGTCATCTAACCCATCACGTTCCCTTTAACATTTACTGTTGGTGAGATCAAATGCTGGCGACTAACGTTATTCAAATCCCTGTGACACAGTGACTATGGATACTGCCATACGCTATTCACCCCGGTATTACGGTAGTACAGTCAACAAAGGAAAAGACGAGTTTATAGACATACATAAAACTACAGCATAATCCACCCCGGGAGTAGCAGAATAGACATGTTACACAAAGCCATCTTTGATGATTGAAATGAATAAACGAGTTAGTTTTCAGCGTCTATAGTTGACACGCGCCGGAGGATAGTGAAAGCTTCTGTGTCCTATTCAGCACCGTTTAGTGCTAATAGTGCAGCTCGGTGGCGGTATCAATTAATACTCATTAGCACTAAATGTGCTAATAAAGTAACCGTGATCGATTTCCTTTGATAGCATGGTCAGAATATCGATTAGTTACAAATAATGTGTGATTTAAGTGTAACGATATCGATTACCTATTAACACGTGTGGAGTGGAGTAAGAATATCAGTAAACTATCAATATACGTCAACTTGAATATCGATCACTGAGATTGAGGGTAGAGTAAAACGTGAAGCTAAATGAAACGGGGAAATATACAAATATACAAGTAAAATATTGCCATAAACAAAGCAACTAATTGTGTTCTTAACAATTTTAGCGAATATAGTTTGTTCTTTAATAAAACAGTTTGTTAAGTGACATAGAATTTACTACAGAGTACTTTGGACCAAACCGGGTTATTTAAAGTAACAGGATGTACTAGGGTGCCTGGGACCAGACATAGTACTTCATATAACAGGGTGTACCAGGGTACCTTGGACCAGACATATTACTTTATATAACAGGATGTACTAGGGTGCCTGGGACCAGACAAAGTACTTTATATAACAGGATGTACCAGGGTACCTTGGACCAGACATATTACTTTATATAACAGGGTGTACTAGGATGCCTTGGACCAGACATACTACTTTATATAACAGGGTGTACTAGGGTACCTGGGACCAGACATATTACTTTATATAACAGGGTGTACTAGGGTGCCTGGGACCAGACGTACTACTTTATATAACAGGGTGTACTATGGTACCTGGGACCAGACATAGTATTTCATATAACAGGGTGTACTAGGGTGCCTGGAACCAGACATATTACTTTATATAACAGGATGTACTAGGGTGCCTGGGACCAGACATAGTACTTCATATAACAGGGTGTACTAGGATGCCTTGGA
The DNA here is from genome assembly GCF_002113885.1 of Mizuhopecten yessoensis. Classification (NCBI taxonomy): domain Eukaryota; kingdom Metazoa; phylum Mollusca; class Bivalvia; order Pectinida; family Pectinidae; genus Mizuhopecten; species Mizuhopecten yessoensis. The sequence goes on from NW_018404995.1 coordinate 278,321, forward strand.
CCAGACATACTACTTTATATAACAGGGTGTACTAGGGTACCTGGGACCAGACAAAGTACTTTATATAACAGGGTGTACTAGGGTGCTTTGGACCAGATAAAGTACTTTATATAACAGGGTGCACTAGGGTAACTTGGACATATCTAACTGACACTCAGAAACATGCCATCAATATCCCTGGATTACCGCTGCGTCCTATGATAGTTCTACTCCCACACACAGTACGGTGAGCACCTGTTTCACGGTCTCTTCGCTGTATTTATTCTACATGAGAATTAAACGGCTTCTCTATTGGTGATGATAAGAACAATCCCACATGTTAACACTCCTGTCATTGAATAGGAGTGTTATCGTCTCGCTATGTTGCATTGCGCGTGCCGCGGCGTGTGTCGCACGTCAACACTGCCATACTTCTCCAAGTCTGGACAGCACCTGCACGTACCACATTCCAGTCTAAACTAGTCATTATGACTTCGACACAATATTAGTTGCGGTTGCTGCCTCGGACACCCGGCCACTGATTGACAGAGTTCGACCGATTGGTCGACAGGTCACATGGCAACGAGTTTCACGCGCGGTGACCCCACTGATGACGTGGCCGGGCTGTCAATCGAGTCGGAATCTGTCTACGAGTAAGCCTTATCGCATTAGTTTTTATCGATTATGGTGTTTGTGTGTCAAAAATGAACATTGACTCATCGATTGCGGATGTGGATGTGAAGTACCCCCTTGTCAGTTCGTCCGATAAACTGGGGTGATGTGTTCGCTACAGCTCACTCAAACCGGCTTAGAATATCTAGAGCTTTCTACATCAAGGTCATTACGACGTGTAGGCCATGATTCTGTTAGGAAACTGGCCCCTTCTCACTGTCTTACAGAGGCGACCATGCACGTGTCTCGCACTCGCAAATAACTTCTTGTCCAAACAACATTCCCTCCAAGGTATCACGTAGTAAAATGTGGCATCCTTGTGAAGGTCACAACGATCCTATATGGTACAATGTACTGTATTATTGTATCACTTAGTCCGAGTCATCACAGTACAATTATCACAGCGTAAGACACTAGCTTATATCAATAAGACCAAAGTTAAATATTCAGTTATCAAAGAGTAATTATGTTAACTACACCAAATACGACTACACTAGCGATGTTGCCTTTCAGTTATCATAGAGAAGCCATGGTAACTACAACCCCCAGACGATGTTGCTTTTCAGTTATCATAGAGAACCCATGTTAACTTCAACCCCCAGACGATGTTACTTTTCAGTTCTCATAGAGAACCCATGTTAACTTCAACCCCCAGACGATGTTACTTTTCAGTTCTCATAGAGAACCCATGTAAACTTCAACCCCCAGACGATGTTGCCGGTTCAGTTATCATTGAGAACCCATGGTAACTACAACCCCCAGACGATGTTGCTTTTCAGTTATCATAGAGAACCCATGTTAACTTTAACCCCCAGACGATGCTACTTTACAGTTCTCATAGAGAACCCATGTTAACTTCAACCCCCAGACGATGTTACTTTTCAGTTCTCATAGAGAACCCATGTAAACTTCAACCCCCAGACGATGTTGCCGGTTCAGTTATCATTGAGAACCCATGGTAACTACAACCCCCAGACGATGTTGCTTTTCAGTTATCATAGAGAACCCATGTTAACTTTAACCCCCAGACGATGCTACTTTACAGTTCTCATAGAGAACCCATGTTAACTTCAACCCCCAGACGATGTTACTTTACAGTTCTCATAGAGAACCCATGTTAACTTCAACCCCCAGACGATGTTGCCGGTTCAGTTATCATTGAGAACCCATGGTAACTACAACCCCCAGACGATGTTGCCGGTTCAGTTATCATTGAGAACCCATGGTAACTACAACCCCCAGACGATGTTGCCTTTCAGTAATCATAGAGAACCCATGGTAACTACAACCCCCATACGATGTTGCCTTTCAGTTATCATAGAGAGCCCATGGTAGCTGCAACCCCCAGACATTTGTTGCCTTTCAGTTATCATAGAGAACCCACGGTAACTGCAACCCCCAGACGATGTTGCCTTTCAGTTATCGTAGAGAACCCATGGTAACTGCAACCCCCAGACGATGTTGCCTTTCAGTTATCGTAGAGAACCCATGGTAACTGCAACCCCCAGACGAGGTTGCCTTTCAGTTATCATAGAGAACCCATGTTAACTTCAACCCCCAGACGATGTTACTTTACAGTTCTCATAGAGAACCCATGTTAACTTCAACCCCCAGACGATGTTGCCGGTTCAGTTATCATTGAGAACCCATGGTAACTACAACCCCCAGACGATGTTGCCTTTCAGTTCTCATAGAGAAGCCATGGTAACTACAACCCCCAGACGATGTTGCTTTTCAGTTATCATAGAGAACCCATGTTAACTTCAACCCCCAGACGATGTTGCCGGTTCAGTTATCATTGAGAACCCATGGTAACTACAACCCCCAGACGATGTTGCCTTTCAGTTATCATAGAGAACCCATGTTAACTTTAACCCCCAGACGATGTTACTTTACAGTTCTCATAGAGAACCCATGTTAACTTCAACCCCCAGACGATGTTACTTTTCAGTTCTCATAGAGAACCCATGTAAACTTCAACCCCCAGACGATGTTGCCGGTTCAGTTATCAAAGAGAGAAACCATGTTTTCTACATCCTTCAAACGATGTTGATTGTTCACTTATCAAAGGGAAACTATGTTATAGAATTTAACCTGTCACTTCAAATGTAATTGTTTTCTAAAAAGAAACTATGATATTTTAAATGATGAATTCGAGTTGACTGTTCGGTCGTCACAGATGAACTATGTAATCTGGCCGTGAATTGAATTCTTCTTCAACAGTTGGTGTGTTGCACGGTGTATGTAAGTTTAATACTGTTTACACTAACCTGTCTGATCACTTACGGTCTGTGACTACTGACAGACCTGCCATCAATACTGGTGGTACCAGTCACACTGTGATGTGTAGGAGTTTGACTGTAATTCTTCTTGGGTCGTTTTCTTATTGACAACATGTCTAACTAATAAACACTCAGAAAAAAACCTAAAATCCCTTACCAATCTTTGAACTTTCGAAATTTTTTGTAAATGTCGCATAAACGTACTGCTCGTTGCTCTTTATAGAGAGGTGTTACTGTCAGTCAGGAAATAGCTTTCTTCTCACTTGTTACCAACTTACCAGTATGTTTTATTGTCCCGACAATGGACCACGACTAGAACATACCATTGGCTCGCTTTGTACTAGTAGTGCAGGCGATAAAGATGGAAGAGGAAAACTAAATCGACAAAGGAATTCCGGAACACAAATCTCTTTAATGACACCTCATTACTCACCAGGGATGCTCTCTCCCACACCCCGACTTGTTGACGTAGCTGTCATGCCGTAGTAGACCAATAATAGTCTGTGTGATAAATGGGTACTCATTTTTCGCGTTAACCTCTTTTCGCACATTCTGTGAAGGAATTCTCATCGTAATGGTGGTGCCGGTATAGTCATCTCTCGTCTTGGAATTCACAACAAAGTACGACGACCCGTGGTACATTGTGGAGGTGTTTCCCTGCCGGGGAATTCCGCTCGTGACGTGTTTTGTCACCCCAGTGTGTGTATTTCCATCTGTCCGTCACACACCTGTCAAAAGCAGTATACCAGTTTGTTTGGAGGCAGAGCTGGTGCTAGATTGACCATGACATATTGCACAACGTGTATGTCATCGGGCTCTGCGTTCCTGTCGGCACAGCTCTGACACGTCGTACGTCTTGTGTGTACTATAACATATCATAGCTTACCCCTCGTACTGAATGTTACATATCGTGTATTATGTTACCGTATAAAAGGTGCATGTGTTACACAGCTATCTCGTTTCATTATATCATTAACACGAGAGTAAAAGCGTTATCCACACTGAAAGCTGTCATGAACGTTGCGCCACAGACTGTTTATGACCTTGTTTTTGACAAAACGTCCCTAGTGTGTAAAATCACCACTGAATGGTTTATGATTAACGCTGTGGAGGGAAGGGTTACAGACCTCATTTATCACTATTGTCACTATTACTGAAAACCCAAATATAGAAGCCATCATCAAGCTTCTTCATGGCTGACCGAAGCCTCCATTTTGCTTCAGAAAAGTTCATTTTGGAATGTGATTTGTTCTTTTTAAACATGGATCGAAGCTCTAGATAGCAAGGTTGTTGTGCTTTGGATGATTTGGAGGAATGATGCCGGCTATGGTATCAGCTGTATGCGATGTGCTTGTGATTGACACCCCATCTACTACACGATATATATTTCAATGTTGTGGCTCCATCTCGATCGATTTGAGCTGTACCTACAAATTCCTTCATTTCTAATACATCCAATTATACATGATTGGGAAAGATTGACTGGATCTTGGGTCAGAGGTTTCGTATTGACAGACATAAAAGAACTGATGGCATCATACCCATCACACCTAGCCCTGCGCTAGTCATGTGATGTGCCTTGTGATGTGCCTTGTGGTCGACTCAGTTTGTCCTCGGATGTACGCTTACATTTATGGTCGTGTGTTGATTTTCGCTTGAGGAGCTTCTATGAGCAAAAATAAAGACATCAGATAGAACGTCCTATCAAAAATGTATTTGTCTATTTACCGTTTGTGCTCTTTTGTAAACACAAGGAGCTTTAGATACCATATAGGGGGCTGTGTTCTAATCCAGTCGCATGCTGTTTTGTCAACTTAATGTTGCTAGTCGCTTGTTGTAATTGTTTTCTCAATACAATCACACACACCATTGATCTCCTTCAGACGATAACAAAAATCAACAAGACAGAACAGTCTATTAATAACCAATGTCTGCTATCAATATGAAACATGGGCGCCTTGGGGACACAAGTTGCCGCCCTTTTCGTTCACCCAGCTATCCATCGACTTACAGGAGGAGCAAGATAGTCAATGTTCAGATCCTACATGATCTTGTGAAGGAAGATTATGAATAGTAACAGTTCGGAAATAGCATGTTTCTTAAACGCACATGGCGTCTCATGGGAATACGAAGATCTGCCGACTCTTTCTCGGGCAGAGCCGGATCGATACAAACGGAATTTCCTCGGTCAAGGTCATAGCTGACAATGGAACAAAAGCAATATCTACACAAATTGTTTTAAGGAGACAAATCCAATCAGCCTGAAGGTATTAGGGACTGGGGTGTCAATATACATCTCCATCATGACAGACGTGTCGATACGTCATCGTTGTGGGGTCCGCGTAGATGACAACACGGACGGGCGTTACGGGCGTTACACGTACAGCCAAACGAGACAATTTAATTTCTGCCTGAATCGCGAATGTCGTTTAATTAATTGTCGATATGCGTTGGTCAGTCTCCTAGAACTGAGGTACAGTACGTTCCTGTATTTTGCAGAGTGACAAATGATACATTGGGACACGTATTTACTCACATTTCAATGAGGAGATTTTTAATTACGGATGGTATATTCATGGTTATGCTTCAAAACTGCATTATCATCATAAGCGTCATCCGTACGGCCGAAGTATACATAGTCGTTAATTAAACAGTCTAGCATAAATATGTTTTTATGTTATACATTGTTAACTGGAGGTACAGCCCTATCGATGTGACGAGAGAACAGCGAGTAATATCTGGATGCACGGCCTTATCTGTGTGAGGAGAGACCCATTATACAAACGCTTTCTATTTGCGTCTCGACTGTTTTGTAATATGTCCCTTGTTCAGCAGTAGATCAAATTTGTTGAGAAATATACAACGTTATGAATTATTGATGACGTTTTGGTAGCTGCTCCGATACTGGTTCTAATACATTACACAAGAGACCCCCATTAAGTGGCATCACGTCGGGATGAGTCGATAGTAGTTGCTGTATTTGAGGCGCTCATCCGCGCTTGCTTGTTATGAAGAGTTATCATGTTAGGAAAGGCGTAGATAACGACAGTAAGACAGTGAAATCTTCTAGAGACTGAGGAACAATATAACGACAACAAGACTGTGAAATCTTCTAGAGACTGATGAGCCAAAATAACGACAACAAGATTTTGAAATCTTCTAGAGACTGATGAACAAAATAACGACATCAATATTTTGAAATCTCCTAGAGACTGAGGAACAAAATAATGGCTACAAGATTTTGAAATCTTCTAGAGACTGAGGTACAAAATAACGACAACAAGACTTTTAAATCTTCCAGAGACTGAATAACAATATAACGACAACAACACTTTGAAATCTTTTAGAGACTGAGGAACAAAATAACGACAACAAGACTTTTAAATCTTCCAGAGACTGAATAACAATATAACGACAACAACACTTTGAAATCTTTTAGAGACTGAGGAACAAAATAATGGCTACAAGACTGTGAAATTTTCTAGAGACTGAGGAACAAAATAACGACAACAAGATTTTGAAATCTTCTAGAGACTGAGGAACAAAATAATGGCTACAAGATTTTGAAATCTTCTAGAGACTGATGAACCAAAATAACGACAACAAGACTGTGAAATCTTCTAGAGACTGATGAACCAAAATAACGACAACAAGACTGTGAAATCTTCTAGAGACTGATGAACCAAAATAACGACAACAAGACTGTGAAATCTTCTAGAGACTGATGAACCAAAATAACGACAACAAGACTGTGAAATCTTCTAGAGACTGATGAACCAAAATAACGACAACAAGACTGTGAAATCNTAGAGACTGAATAACATTATAACCACATCTTAACTGAAATCTTCTAGAAACTGATGAACATAATTACTGCAATAATAGAGTAAATCTTTTAGAGATTGATGAACCAAAATAACGACGGCTACAGCAGAGTAAATCTGAGACTGGTTACTTAAATGACGCTTATATATATATTTATATATATAACTTCACTTACAGTCTTACAGATTGATCTGGTAGCACTGTATGTTGTAAACCAATTTCCTTCTTAAATTTCTTCTGAAATTAACGTCTATTGTGTATCTTCACGTATCTTGGAGGGGGGATCATTTACTAGCGCTTTATGTGTAAATCGAACAAACGGTATCAAACTGTTATGTAATCACCAATGGTATCGAACTTTGATCTAGTTGCCTAATGGTAGTGGTTAGTGAGGATACCGGCAGCCAGCCAGTCTACGATTCCGGATATGGTAGCACGCTATCGGTTCAGAAAGTAGGATACGGGTACATAGAACTTCCGTGTCTGGGTACAGAGCATTAGAGTACATGTATATAAACCATACACGTATTTTACAGGTGCTTATAATATATATTCATAGCGACATGCTTGGTGATGGAATATCTGTTTATTTTATTGTGATAGTCTTCCGTTTGTATGTATGGTTATGTTAATCCCGGGTAAACTCGACAGTTCGAGGATGAATACTTACAAACATATCAAACGACCCGTCCATGTGTTTGTAGGAATAAGGCAAGCGTATATTAGCTGTGAATGGCTTAAACATGGTTAGACCGGGAATCCCGAGAACAGGATAGCAGAACAAAGGCTGCAGTTTATGTTTGTTGTCTATAAGTAAGCAGACTGTCAAACTGCAGAAGTTAGCAAAATGTAAATGTTTAAGAAGCTGTCTTTAGAAGATACAAGTTGGTATACGTAGCTGTACAACTTTTTATTGAATTTGTTGTGCGGCAATAATCACTGAAAATACGAAGTGGCACCTATTCAAAACCTGAACAAGTTGACGCCGAGGTTTCCAAACAGGTAATATTTTACTCCACTATGTGGCCAATTCGTCCATTTTGGACTCACCAGTGATACAGTTGTCAAACATTGAGATCCGTGTCTAAAGTGTTCCGATACATATATAGTAAACACTGACAGAAAGAAAACATGCCTTTAACACTTAAAACGTTAAAAAAATACAACTTTTAGCTGTAACATATAGGCTTTTCGAGACCTCTAGTATTCCATGTAAAACGCACAAGAAAAATCCAAGTTGTACAAGGTTACGGCCAACCTCGGAGACTGATAGTCTACCACATCGTGACGTAAAACAGTCACTAGAAAATACTAAGTAAAGAGGCATCACGGTTTTATATAGTAAACTATAACGATAAAACTTGATGTAACATTTCAATTCATCGAGGGATGCTGTGTAATCATAGACAAGTCAAAATAAAGTATTTTCCTGGTGTCATACTCAGATTAGGTTCATTAAGTTTTTGAAACAAAATGTGAGTGATTATTTTCCCGACCCGTAAAATTTAACGTGATATTTTTGCGCCGTCAATCCGGCTAAATGACGTCATACTGAATGTCAAAATAGAGGTGTGATTGGGCGTCACTAGAACAAAATGGAGTGTGTTTTACAAAGCTTATACATGTCGGTTAAAGAGACACCTGACTAGCTGAACGATTTAGAACAACCTACAGTTGTAGTAATGCGTATGTCATATTTCTACTCCAAATACGACCAACATCTATCAATTAGTACCTATTGACATTTTTGGTCTAGAGTACGAGAACATTAAAACCACTGTCTTACAAAACGTAGATCTAATATAATTCTGTGGTAAAACCAAACAAAGACAAAAATACGACCAAACATCTATCAATAAGTACATTGTATTTCGTGACATTTTAAGACTGCAGTACAAGAGTAGTTAAACCAACACAGACGCAGACACGACGATTACGTCCTATACGGTGAAGACCCTGAGGGTGATAAGCCCTCGGATAAGTCAGGTTTTAATCTTCAAAAAAAATAGTTTATTATTATGAACAGTAAGATCTAAGACGGCACAATTGCTCACCGAGAAGGTGTAATGTCCAGTAAATGACAACCGTTTCCGGTTTTGTTTTACAGGTGTTCCCACGTGACAGACATAGGTGTTGGTTACCTGTCCACAATGACGTCACTACTACGGCTGTACTTACGTTGGTGCACACAGATCAGAGATTTTGGTTTGCAGCATATGTATTCCATGCGGAATCTACGAGTGCTTTCTCTAGCAGGTATGTAACTCCATTTGTTGTTGATGAAGCTGCTGTATACAGGTTCAGCATGCCCACGGGGGTAAACTAGTGGGTGAAGTAGGGTTGGTTTGTTTGGAGATTTATGTCTAAGAGGTTAATGTAGAAGATTGTGTGTCAAGATTCGAGTCCTGTAACTACAATAGTCCCCCCAATCCGCAGATAAAATAATCCCCATTTCTGTAGAAAGTAGTCCATAGTCTTATAGTGAAAGTAGTCCCCGACACTTCATGTAGTTTTTCTTTCAGTATTTGTTTGTAAAATATCACAATCTATAGGTAAATTAGTCCAAGGAATTGGGTAAAAAATATCACAATCTATAGGTAAATTAGTCCAATGAATTGGGTAAAAAACATCGTTCTTACTCCGCTAGGTTACTTCATTCGAATTCAATAGTGGTCCATATACATGGAGAGAAGGCTGAACTTTTGTAGGTAATACCCAATCAAAGATACGGTAATCATCGGGATAATCGTATCCCCAATGCAGGCTAATTAAATGTACCCCCATCCCTGTAGGTAAACTAATTATATCACTGCAGGTAAAATAGTCCCTTCTTCAGTGTGTAAATTCGGCCGTAACTCTAGATGTAAAGTAGTCCCCACATCTGTACGTGTACTCCCCACCTCTGTATAAAGTTGTCCCAACCTTTTTGTGTGAGGAAGTCACCTCTGTATGTAAAGCAGTCCACACGTCTGTGTGTAAAGTAGTCCCCGCTTCTGTATGTAAAGTTGTCCCAAAATGTGTAAGTAAAGTAGTCTCAACCCCTGTATGTTAAATAGTGTCCATCTGTTTATGTAAAGTAGTCCCACCATTGTATTATAATTAGTCCCAACCTTTATATGTATGATAGTCCCCATCTCTGTATCTAGTTTCAAACTTTGTATGCAAGTAATCATAACTTCTGTATGTAATTTCCACATTTGTAAAGTAGTTATCACCTCTGTATGTAAAGAAGTCACCGCATCAGTGTGTAAAATAGTCCACGCTTTTATATGTAAAATAGTGCCCAAGCCTGTGTGTAAAGTGGTTTCCACGACTTGGTATGTAACTATTCCCCAATTCTGTATGTAAGATATTTCCCCACCTCTGTCAGTGTGTAAGTATTCCTACCTCAAGTCACCACACATGTACTGTGGCCATGTTGTACCAAACGTCGTTTTTTTACATTGGACGTTTACGAGGGCAACGAAGATATAGAATTAATAACGAGTTAGTGTGAATTTGCCTATCTTCTGTAGGTTTTATTGCAGTATACTTGTTTTTTATTTCTGTTATACGCGGAACACATACTGTTCCTAGCCAGGTCATGAAGCTGTCTTTACACTTTCTACAACATACCGGTAAGTTTCCTAGTTTCGCACAAGGGCACAACAAAAATAGATGGATGGCAGCTCTACGTTAACAGAGTTGGGGCTAGAAGCCATATCGATTCGACAAGGTATTGGTGTTCTCTAGGAGCGAGCCATGGCCTTTGAATCACCGCTCTACTGGGGGCGCAACACGGAGGCCTAGAATTGACAGCTTTTGTCAGAGATCCGAGCACAAACGAGAATCTGGTGATTAAGATAACATTAATACTGATATTAATATAGCTAACGAGACACCAACAACTAGGTATTCGATATTTGTCATTAACAAAATACGGATTAACAATCATCAGAAGACGTGGACTCTGCTTTGTGGATCTCTTCCATGGCTGCGGGTGGTGTTTTGAGTCACCATCTCGCGCGTGTAACGGAATCGATAGGCAAATGGAACCATTCAATAGCCAATTAGTTGTCCTAGTCGTAACTGACCATTCAGTGACCACTGAGAGACTGCTCTACACGTACAGCTCGGGTCGCCCTGTACTAATTAGGCATGGCTTGTATAAGCCTAATCAACTTAATGTCGCTTGAAGACGGAAGAAGTCTATTTAATTACTGCTTCATCAGTAAACGTGAATTTAGAACATACGTGTACATGTCCATTGATTCCAATCAATCACCGCTAAACACAATACCAATAGATTTTAACCATTGTGGAACCAATCGATCCAGACTTTTTCACGATGTGTCATCAATGAAACTTGATGCAACTTTGTTAACCGCAAGGGTAGGAGAGAGTGGATTGACCACCAGTGCCGAATGGGGGTTTTCCTGGTTTTATTAACCAGCAGTTACGGACCAAGGGATATCCTAATGTTGTTGCCCACCAATGGCAATCCCTCATCTTCACGTATTCACCCGCCTTCTCAGATGACTTGTTAAGAACCCCTCAAACTGAACATTTTAGTCTCTATTAAGTCTTTGTAAATGGTTATTCACAGCTAATAGCCTGACATTAACGTTAGAAACGCATCGTCGATGGATGCGGTAGGTTTACAAGGTTTCTTCTTTTCCAGCCATGTCATTAAAATTGGTATCCTTTTAGACTTTAACAATTTACCAGCTCCTCAAATCTCGTTACATCTCACACTTGGTATTTAGCCATAACACCGTAGACCTGAATGTGAGCCTACCTTATCCAGCTCGGTTGACTCTTTCCTGTTTTTAAAGAGCCCCACCCCCACCCCTAATAGTCTATAGCAAGGAGATTTGTACAATGCTAGATATGTAATGCAAATACATACATTAAAACATTTCGAAACCAAACCTTGACTTATCCGGATACCTGTGTAAAGCGGATTTGCTGCTTGACCTCTGTCAATCTATACTACCCGAATCCTATTTATAATTCCGAACGAGTCATATTCCTCCTAAGTATGAGTGTTTAAGACAAGTTAACACCAGTAGGTGAACAGGTAAGTTATAATGCTTTACACGTTCCTGTTCTAGAAAAGACCTACTGCCTCCCTCTGCAAGATCCCCCGAATTGCTGAAGCAGCTTATAATTGACCAGTTGCTCCGTTTCACTTGACATATCTATGTGTGTTCCCTTTTCGTTGCTACCTACTGTTTTTCGGAATAGTTGTCGGGTGGCGCAGTGGATAAGGCAATCGCCTCCCAAAAGGGCGACCGGGGTTCGATTCCCTGATTGGACGTGAAAACGTATGGGGTCACCTGCCCGACCACGTAGGTTTTCTCTTGGCACCCCGATATCCTCCCATATATAGACCACACGCATGCTAGCATCCGGGCCAACAAAAGTGATTAATGTAAGTTAAAATAACTTTTTAGGTTACCTAACCATAGGTCATGGTAACCTATTGTGATCGCCTTTTGCCGTCGTCGTCCGTCGTGCCTTAACTTTTCCTTGTGAACACGATAACTTCAGTAAATGTCAACCGAGTTTGATGAAACTTTGTATGCAACCATATATCAATAAGATCTCGGACGAGTTCGATGCTTGGAATTATTTGACAATAACTTACAGAGTTATTGCCCTTTGTAATAATATTATTATTGGACCTTGTGAACACGAGAGCTTGAGTAAATGTTAACCGAGTTTGATGAAACTTTGTATGCAGCCATATATCAATAAGCTCCCGGACTATAAATGGGAATCATTCGACAGTAACTTTGCCCTTTGTAATACTATTATTATTGGACCTTGTGAACATGATAACTGAAGTAATTATCAACCAAGTTTTATGAAACTTTGTATGCGGCCTTATATCAATAAGATCTCGGATGAGTTGGAAATGGGAATTATTCGACAGTAACTTACAGAGTTATTTCCCTTTGTAATAATATTATTACACTATTTTGTATTGGACCTTGTGTTCACTATAACTTGAGTAAATATCAACAAAGTTTGATGAAACTCTGTATGCAACCATATATCAATAAGATCTCGGACGAGTTCGCAACTGGGAATTATTTGACAGTAACTTACAGAGTTATTGCCCTTTGTAATAATATTATTATTGGACCTTGTAAACACGATAATTTGAATAAATGTTGACGGAGTTCAATGAAACTTTGTCCGGTAATTATTTGACGGTAACCTGCGGAGTTATTGCCCTTTGTCATTACATTAATATTTGTCCCTGTGATGTTGATTGACATTACACAAGAATAGATGTAAATTCATGTGGTACGCCTTTTTTTGCATTCATGACGCATTTTTGCTACTAACAAGGTGCTATTAAAATGTTGTGCCTTATTAAATAAATCATTGATTTACGCGTTTACTTGTTTCTTTTAACCAAGAACAGAAGACAAACAGTTACCAAGTTTGTTCAAAACAGACCCCTTGGGTCAAAATTGGAGTCACACCCATTTATTTCAGTTATCGTGTTCACAGGGTCCAAGAATAATAGAATTACCAAGGGGAATAACTATGGAAGAAATGGTCAAATTGGTCCGGTATTCAAACTCATCCAAGATCTCATTGTTACAAAGCTGCATACAAAGTTTCATCAAAATCGATTCATATTTACTGAAGTTATTGTGTTCACAAGGACAAATTAATGGACGATGCAGCAAGGTCACTCGGACCGACGAAAAGTATGAATTGGCCCCTGGATGACAGTCCTAGTTTGAATCGGATATCAGGTGACCGTTAAGGCCCATGGGCCTCTTGTTTATTGTAATTGCTGTTAACTGCATTATGTTTACTGGCAAGCCCCGTTTTCCGAATAATGTGAATGAGTGTATTGCCATGCTGCCGTATCCACAGAGTGATCCCAACAACTGTGGACAATCTGTTTTCATTTTACCTCATCTGTTTGGAGGAAACGAACAGTCAAAGTAATATAATTAATTTTGATGTGCTGAGAATTTAGAAAAGTTGCTCAGAGGGCATGTCTTGTCTTGCTAACACTGTATTGTACACATGTGTATGAGTGAAGCTTGACTCGAGTAAGACAATTTGGTTAAGGTTATGATGACGTCATTATCGCTCATCCTACCTTATCGACCAATGTAATTGACGAGTCGTCTCCGCGATAAAAGACCTGTAAGTACTTTCAAAGTGTTTTGTCAATACGGGATTGCCTGGTAATCAGTCCCCTGTCTTGCGCCTAACGATAAGTGTTTTATATCAGGTCCTTTTGTGCTGTTATAACTCTAGAGGCGTTGATGGCCATATTTCTCCGGGTCACATGCTACACATAAGTCCTTTCATTGGTCAACGGCTAGCTTGTCATACGATCGATATAATTTCTACAGATTACTCTTAATTCGATTGATTGATAAGTGACCTCACACTGCACGTATCATGCAGGTAATGTTATGTTTACTGTCTGACATAATTGTCTCTCACGACAAACGGAAAAAGCGTTTTGACGTCGCTTCTCATGAAATATACACTGAAATACTTTGACAAACGAGGTTCCTTACACCTCAGTTCGAACCGCGACTTCGCTCTGTCGTATGTGATCACTTTTTACAAAAATGTTCATCATTGAAAGTACAAGGCCGATATATTTTTTTTTTATCTTTCCATGAATATTATACTGTACTAAATATTATAATTATACTGTACTAAATATTATACTGTACATCAACTGAGTTAAGGATACATATGGCTCCACTTATCTTTCCTTCTATCTGTAAATACAACTTCGTCTTTCCTTGATTCTTGATAGGTTTGACCGGCACACCACCGATCTTGTAATTTGAGGGAGTTATTGCCCTTCCTATCATTTGAACATAACAACCGATTAGTCCACTTACTCTTTCGTCCACTCCTTCGAAAGTTGGTATGTTTATACTATTAATAACCTTCACATGTATTTGTAATTATTTACTTCAGGGTAGTCACACATGCATTTGTAATTATTTACTTCAGGGTAGGCACACATGTATTTTGATGATCAGATGGTAATGACTTTATCATTCATCTTCAAGCTCTAGGTGGCAGAACGTGTGTCATTTTCCTCCATGGCCAATATACAAATATGTATATATATTACGTATCGTCTACATTTGATAAAATACACCTTTCTGTGAGTTGACCGTTTCCCGACTAATGAATATTGAAATTTGTCCTTTTTCTATTGTAGGTTGTACTTTGGTATCCAGTCAGGGCCTCTGTGGACTCACACAACTACGGAACCTAGAGGAGCTGGAACTAACAAATTGCCCCAGCGCCACCAAAGAGGTGTACCTATATCTCAGAGAAAACATGACCACGTGTCTCGTGCTGGACTAGCGTTTTAGGCACACAAAATCTGTGTAGTCAAATTCAAACCACGAGGAATATTAGGTATACAACGACGACATGTATGCCGATCGTGCGCGCAGATGCGGAAGTATTTTTGTACCGGATGTGATGTGTTTGCAGGAACTAGTATATCATAGTACAGTAAGGTTATGACTAGATGTGCAGAGTACTGATTTGATTGGAGTAAAATAATTCGATAGGAAGTTTTAGGTGTGGTGTTCCTTTCATGCTGTAGAGGCAGGTCAGCTGAGGATATGTAACGGATTACTACAGTAGTTAACAACGGGTTGACACTGATGTAACAAGAAATATGCTACACTCAGGAGGAGAGTCTGAGAAAAAGAGTGTATTATAATGAAATCTGTGAAGTGTGCTTTTGAAAATTGTGTTATTTTATAGAAATCGAATGCTGTAGGACCGGAAGTGACATGATGCGTGGTGGAGAAGGAACACATTCTGTCGAGAAGGTACATGGTCAATACTAGAGATCCCTCGTACCGTCTTACATCCGTCACAAATACTCGTGTCTCTGCACATTGTTATGGAGAAGCACGTCGATCTTTCGTCAGTGGAACCCATGTACAATCTCTTATTTAATGCCAGTATATTTTCACTCCAAGTTTGACCATGTGCCTTCTGTGTAAATGTCCCAAGCAGCCGGCTGGAGGATCAGGGGCTGTGGCAGTGGTATAATCGGCCCTTTGAAGCGCTATGCACTAGTAACCCCATGAGGGTGTGTGGTGTTCTCAGGATGATCATTCTAGTGTTCATTGGGGTGTAAATAAAGAAATCAATATATATAATGTTCAAGTTCGTAGCAAATGTATTTTTCTGTGAAAATCCCCCAGGGAATTTTTTTTTCTGAAGACAGAGATTATTATGTGATACTCATTGTGATTAGACGTTTCTATTTATGTTCACTAAGCTGTCACATTCAGACTGTAATGTTTTGTGATTATGTCACGGTTACATATCTATCATAAAAATCTTCAATTGTTCCATTTAAGCATTTTCTTGTAACATTCCCATTCTTTATGTGTTCCATATCCCTGATTTGCTCATTGTTTTAATCAAATATTCATACACAAATACCGATGACGTAGTACCCCGAGTCGGTGAAGGTTGTGACTTTTGTAGTGTCGTAAATCGTACCTCTTCATACAATATTGTGTACAACGATTTTTTTATAATTATTTTAATCTTATCTTACAATAATGTTTTAATTGGTGTGGCAGGGAAAGAAGAGAACGGTTTGTGTCGATTTTCAGCTGGACTGATGATATTTGACCGGAATAACTGACAATTCAGTAGATATGAGTCTCTGGCTAGTCAAATTGTTTCTTGTCTGTAACATAGGATTGACCGGAAGTTAGGATTTTCGAAGCGAGTGTGCCAGTATCCGGTACACTATATGTTTGCCGTGAAACAATGACGGCACACGAGAACGTCCTAT
Source organism: Mizuhopecten yessoensis (assembly GCF_002113885.1). Taxonomy (NCBI): domain Eukaryota; kingdom Metazoa; phylum Mollusca; class Bivalvia; order Pectinida; family Pectinidae; genus Mizuhopecten; species Mizuhopecten yessoensis. The sequence goes on from NW_018404995.1 coordinate 294,899, forward strand.
GCTTATGTGCTATTTAAGTCCTGTTAGCTATAACATGTATTACTGAAACTGGAAATGGTCTGAAGACTTCGTGTCAAAAAGGGGAAGGAAATCCGGATTACTGTTTCAGGATGTTTTTTACAGTCCTTAAGTTTTATGTAACAAAAACAGAACCGAATCAATTTCAGCTATAGAGCAAGTCCTGTCGTTAACGATAGGCCGACACATCCTTGTTCTACATCATCAACTGTTATATTGTTTATTCTCATGAAGTAACAAATTCAGCATATATGTTATAATTGGATACGAGAAATATAACAGTGATAAATTGTTTACACAAATAACGTAATGTACTTGTTATATAGGTCTTGTGCTAAATATCACCCGGGACTGATTGGGAACATCGATACTCGTAACGTTAGACAAAGTTTACCCACAAGTCTCTCAAAGGCCAGATGAACCACGGCTCTTGAGACACTGATGACTTCCGGTCGGCGCACAGTGAATAAGATAAGCATTTAATTGATATTCTTCTCTTTCTGATTTAACTTCTTTCCATTGAAATTTATGTATAGATAGTTCCTTTGATGTTTCAGTTTTCTTTGATTGTCTTAATTTGTTGAATTAGACCGCGGAGTGTGGTGTAGTACGGTGTACGTTGGGCGCCGGGTGCTGTCGGGCGTTTGTCACGCTTCCTGTTCACCACAAACACCTATATAACGTAAACATTCCATATTAACGTATGATGTCGTTCTGTCCATGGAACAACACGTAACTGAACTTAAATCAATTCATTGATATTATCTTTGACAACCTTTTTTCTTCTCTCCGACAAATAATAGATTTGTGTCGCTGTTAGTTACAGGATAGACTCGATGAGTTGGTATTGTGAAGACCTTGGTTACCAGTTTGGAATGGGAGTTGGTATTCCTGCTTTGTATTGTTTTAATGTTAAATTCCTTGTTTACCAATTTGGAATAAGAGTTGGTATTTTGTCCTGTTGCAATGTTAAAGTCCTTGTGTACACAGAGAGGGGTGGGAGTTGGTATTACTGTCGGGTCGCAATGTTAAATTCCTTGTTTACCAATTTGGAATAAGAGTTGGTATTTTGTCCTGTTGCAATGTTTAAGTCCTTGTGTACACAGAGAGGGGTAGGAGTTGGTATTACTGTCGGGTCGCAATGTTTAAGTCCTTGTGTACATAGAGAGGGGTAGGAGTTGGTATTACTGTCGGGTCGCAATGTTAAAGTCCTTGTGTACAAAGAGAGGGGTAGGAGTTGGTATTACTGTCGGGTCGCAATGTTTAAGTCCTTGTGTACACAGAGAGGGGGAGGAGTTGGTATTACTGTCGGGTTGCAATGTTAAAGTCCTTGTGTACATAGAGAGGGGTAGGAGTTGGTATTACTGTCGGGTTGCAATGTTAAAGTCCTTGTGTACACAGAGAGGGTAGGAGTTGGTATTACTGTCGGATTGCAATGTTTAAGTCCTTGTGTACACAGAGAGGGGTAGGAGTTAGTATTACTGTCGGGTTGCAATGTTTAAGTCCTTGTGTACACAGAGAGGGGTAGGAGTTGGTATTACTGTCGGGTCGCAATGTTAAAGTCCTTGTGTACACAGAGAGGGGTGGGAGTTGGTATTCCTACTCGGTTGAATGACTCGCATTTCTGACTAAACACTTACCACAAATTTGTATAGAGCTTCGTCATTCGTCAGTTTATAGGGAAAAAATCTAACGCGTTTTATAGTTTATGTCAAAGCTATGCCCTTGTTCACCAATATCGGGATGAGAGTTGGTGTAATGGCCCTGCTTGATACAATCTATACTGATGTCGGCGTGTCTTCCTTCTTCAACAAAAAATGGGACTGATAATTGTCATTGTTAGGTATAACCGTCTGTACACCACATCATAGCACAAATAAAGTATTCGTCTGTCGGATGTAGGTTGATCACGAAGTGATTAGTATGGTGGACGTGAACCAGTTGAGTACAGGGGTTGGTTACCGGAAGTATGACATACATCGTTTACGTAATTAGAACATAAGCTCCTTTCTAGTCAACAGCTCGCACCGATTATCAAGATTTTGCATTTTCAAGTTAATTTGGTTTTAAGTTTTTGTCCTTGTCCCCAGTGAAAGGATATAGTATGTGTGTTGTGTATGTTAACAGGTGTTTCCTGTCCAGGTGTACATGTACAAGTGTTGTGTATGTGTACAGGTGTACCTGTACATGTGTTGTGTATGTGTACAAGTGTTTCCTGTACCGGTGCACCTGTACATGTGGTATGTATGTGTACAGGTATTTCCTGTCCATGTGTACCTGTACATATGTTGTGTATGTGTACAGGTGTTTCCTGTACCGGTGCACCTTAACATGTGTTGTATGTGTACAGGTGTTTCCTGTACCGGTGCACCTGTACATGTGTTGTGTATGTGTACAGGAGTTTCCTGTCCAGGTGCACCTGTACATGTGTTGTAAGTGTACAGGTGTTTCCTGTACCAAGTGCACCTGTACATGTGTTGTGTATGTGTACAGGAGTTTCCTGTCCAGGTGTACCTGTACATGTGTTGTGTATGTGTACAGGAGTTTCCTGTCCATGTGTACCTGTACATGTGTTGTGTATGTGTACAGGTGTTTCCTGTCCAGGTGCACCTGTACATGTGTTGTGTATTTGTACAGGAGTTTCCTATCCAGGTGCACACGTGTTGTACATTACAGGCACCAGGCAGGTCTCTGTGCGTATGTTGTACAATTGTGTCTGTACATATATAGTACATATGTGTCTGTACATATATAATACAGGCGTGTTTGTATCTGTTTAGTACAGGTGTGTGCATGTCGTGGCTGTAGGTGGCGCTGGCGAGAGCGAGTGGATATAACACATTTTTATTGAAACAAAATTTAAACACAATTTTAAGAAATTAAACAAAATACAGACATGAAAAGTTGTTGTGTTTTAATTTGCCTGTGTTGCAGAAGTGATTTAATGTGAGGTTTCCCTCTAGCGCCTTGTAATCCTTGGTTGTCCAATCTCAAGCTGCTGTTTCGATAGAGCCCGATGCTAAATCTTGTTACCATTGACACGTCCAAAAGCTAATGGTTCCCACTTGACATGTCCTTGTTATGTACGACGTCATAGTCCATTTACAAAGAAAAAAATTGTGCCAAAATGCTATTACTCTATTTCGCATTAGACGTTGCAGAGCTAAACGAAATTGTAATTTGTCTGCGATTGGAGCTATAATTAGTCCGAACCTAGATTTCCGTTAATACAAGTCGACAGGCGAAATATGCAGCTAAATCAAATGGCATCAGGCTAGGACAATTGTGTCGAATTGTCCCCGCGACAAGGCGGCAGCGTCATATACGGCTCCATGAGAAGGACAAGCCAGACACTGTGTGACGACTCGAAGACCAACATGTCATGTGTCATATCCGTGCCACCCCACGTGCATCTCCATACGCTCATGTTCTGTCATGTTCCGTACGAACACACGTACTTTCAGCATGTATAGAGATATTTCGGGATTATATCGACCAATTGCAATGCAGTGACTGTCGACTGGTATTGATCTCGGCCACACGGTAGAGTACCAGAGCGTGAGCGAATCGTCTTCCTCATATCTCGCGATCTGAAACTGTTAACCGAATGATTGAGAAAGCTGTTGTGACATAGATGACAGCCAGATATTCTAACACGGCACCAAAACAGCGGAAGAGCCATTTCTGAATCACGAGGGAACACATATCCGTCGAACGGGGTTAGGCACCCAATACCTATTAGAACGAACGAGCCCTTTGAAGTGGAATGTACTGTTTAAAGTAAAATCGTGTATCCTACAATTTATTTTCGCGTCAGTTTGGTTCGTCTTCGTAATGAATGTCCAAGCAGCTTGTCCAAAGTTTCCACAACCAATAACTAAGTAGAAAATAAGAAGTACAGGTGTACCTCCAGTGCTCGGTATAAATAGCCGCGCAGATATTGGTTGTTCAAGTGGCTTGGCACAACTCTTACTTTTGAGTGATAAAAATAATTGAGAAAGTTTAACGGTATTGGATCGAACTGATTTAATTCGTTTCTCGCAAATTCGTATCAACCCGGCCAAGTTGAGGTGTGCTTGTCGCTATTACATGGTTAGCTACCTTTGTAATGAGTCCAGGCCCGGGGTGGAGATCGAGCCGTTCAGACACTTAATTACGTCTATACTCTTTATACATACATTCTACTCCCAGAAGTATCAAATCAATTACGCCAGTTATGTTCGGCTATTCCCTACTAAATTATGGTTATTATTATTTCATAAAATCGATAAACGACCAGTGGTAATGTAAAACAGATGGACGATAGCGACTTTGAAAAACTGAACCTGTTTACCAATCATCAAGACTTCAGTACTTCCAACAGTCGTCCTCAGAGACCAAATACACAAACAAGGCATCTACATTTAAAACATTTTGAAAATAACCGGAAGTAGTCGCTAAATATCGATAGGACAGGATATCATTGTTTAACGTTACGGCAGTCATTACACAATGTAGACACTATATATCATACTAAAACCCGGCAATGTCATACACGACCAAAAATACTGCGAGAAAAACCTTAACTTCGGTCAATCCTAGCGATCAGATCGCTTGCAGATCTATATTAAGACAGTTTTCACAAATGGGGTTTGGAGTGTCCTTTCCAGGAACATCCATCTACTGTGTCCCAGTAGGAAGCCATCAATGACCGCCATTCCACGGGCGCGTCAAGGTCCACATATATGTAGGTCACGCAGTGCGGCGTGCATCGTCCAATGGTCTTACAATTAAAAACATTTGAAACAGCAATGGTAACAAAGTCGTGATCAGAAAGGTGATTGAATCATACAGGAGTTCTTGTTCTTGTATAGAAGGCATTAAATATTTTAAGAACCAGAAGTTGGAGTGGCTTCTCTCACTTGAGAGACTGTAGTGAACAATTAAAACAAGACTTCATAATGGTAATGATAAGAACATGTGTATGACGCAAATAACATTTGGTTAAAATTGACAAGTGAAATTGAAAAGGTAGTCAAAATGTCTCTGCCAGTTACAGGACCAGGTTATACATCTTAATAAAGAATCAACCTATACATTTTGGACCATGATAACATCATTTATATTAAGTGTGGTTACATTTGGCCCTGTGGAGTTGAATTTCCACTTCCAAACTTCAACCAGATCAATGGTAACCAAACTTAGTACGGATAATGCTCTCACGATCCCGGACTGTTGTTGTAACAGTCGGGTGTACCTATTTCTATTTTAAAATGTAATCAATACCATAGGGGTTAGGTACATACTAACCCCGACCCCTACGCGCTTATATAATATGTGCCTTGTCCCTGTGATCAATACCACAGTAAAGTGTTATGACATCATCTAAGCGTTTGAGATGAACTGATGGAATGATTCATGACAATAAAAGTTTTCAATACAACACATGATCAACTGTTTTCAATATTTTGGCGGTGCCTGCTAATTGGAATGTTTAAGCTCTGTACTCTGTGCCTATGTGTGACAATCAGTAGGGACCGGGAACATGTCAATGGTGACAGAAATAGGACGATATCCACAGATCCTCCGACATTGTTGTGACTAATATAGAACAATTCACAATGCTGTTGATCTTTTGTTGTGGTCTTTATTGATTCCCACTATGTGCTTAACCAACTTTAACTGTATTTTAAATCAATGTAAAGAATCGTCTTAATCCGATACACGACTTCTCCGTCATTAAGATAAATGATGAGCGTCATGGAAATATGGATTCTGTGCTCAACCCAGCTTTTTGTAACTCACTTAAATTCTAAAAGTCTCTTCAATTTTTTTTCCAATTGTTCATTGACCAACAGCATTAACTCATTCACCCCTGAAATTTTTTAATGAACTATTCCAGCCATCGAATTGGAAGAGTTCAAATGTGTCTTCATAGGTTAATGAGTTAAAATAACTTCCGATTGGCTTTTGCTAAATATTTAACACCTCATCCTTTGCTCTTTTTAGCTGTGTCCTTCCAATTAATTCCCTAGACTCAGGGGTGCTCCATGCCAATTACTGGTTAAAATCCCTGCACCTGCATTCCTGCCTCAAAATAAGCTTTATTGTTTACTTTTATTGACACCACCCTCTTCATTTATATAACATTAAATTCCCTGGTCTAGGGAAGCTTCTTCACAAGTTCGTTCAGCCGTTCTAGAACGACTAGAGGATTGTCTATGAAAGAAAAAATTGACTCCACCCAAACAGACAACAGATGCTATGCCATTACGACATAAGTTCATTTGGCTTTTTCGGTCAGATGAGTAAATAATGAAAGTCCAGATCTGGAGGTAACTGTTTGTGTGGACAAGTTTGATAGATTCCACATGGTTAAGGGAGACATTTGAGTAAACAGAGAGAGAAACAGACTTTTACTATAAACTAAATGAGCAAGCATAGAACAATTACAGGTCGAATGTTTAGCTCCATAATAATTAAACCTGACTGAGGTTCAAAAGACATAGAACCCTTATTCTGACATGATATTAGTATTTGTAAAGTAATTGATTTTACAAGCCTAGATTTGGGGTTTTACCCTGAGGAACTTATCAAATTCAATTTGAAGAATTTAATGACCACGGTCAAATGTTAAATTGTATTTGAAAGACTTTATACCCAAATAAGATTTTGTGAACCAGAAACAGCTGGTGCCTCTATTAGGATGTAAGGTACCAGGTCAAGTGATTCTATACTGGCAGGTACCAGGATGTAAGGTACAGGTTCAAGTGGTCAATGTCAGGATGTAAGACAACTGGTGGTTCTATACTATCAGGAACAAGTATGTAAGGTACTGGGTCAAGTGGACAATGTCAGGATATAAGACAACTGGTGGTTCTATACTGGCAGGTACCAGGATGCAAGGTACTAGGTCAAGCGGTCAATGTCAGGATGTAAGACAACTGGTGGTTCTATACTGGCAGGTACCAGGATGTTAGGTACAGGGTCAAGTGGTCAATGCCAGGATGTAAGACAGCTTGTGGTTCTTTATTGTCAGGTACCAGGATGTAAGGTACTGGGTCAAGTGGTCAATGTCAGGATATAAGATACCTGGTGGTTCTATACTGGCAGGTACCAGGATTTAAGATACCGGGTGAAGTGATCATTGTCAGGATGTTAGACAACTGGTGGTTCTATACTGGCAAGTTCCAGGATGTAAGGTACTGGGTCAAGAGGTCAATGTCAGAATGTAAGACAACTGGTGGGTCTATACTGGCAGGTACCAGGATGTTAGGTTCTGGGTCAAGTGGTCAATGTCAGGATGTAAGACAACTGGTGGTTCTATATTGTCAGGTACCAGGGTGTAAGGTACAGGGTCAAGTGATCATTGTCAGGATGTAAGACAACTGGTGGTTCTATACTAGCAGGTACCAGGATGTAAGGTACTTGGTCAATGTCAGGATGTAAGACAATTGGTGGTTCTATACTGGCAGGTACCAGGATGTAAGGTTCTGGGTCAAGTGGTCAATGTCAGGATGTAAGACAACTGGTGGTTCTATACTGGCAGGTACCAGGATGTAAGGTACCGGGTCAGGTGATTCTATACTGGCCGGTTCTAAGATGTAAGGTACCAGGTCAAGTGATCATTGTCAGGATGTAAGACAACTGGTGGTTCTATACTGGCAGGTACCAGGATGTAAGGTATGGGGTCAAGTGGTCATTGTCAGGATGTTAGACAACTGGTGGTTCTATACTGGCAAGTTCAAGGATTTAAGGTATTGCTTCAAGTGGTCAATGTTAGAATGTAAGACAACTGGTGGGTCTATACTGGCAAGTTCAAGGATTTAAGGTATTTCTTCAAGTGGTCATTGTCAGGAAGTTAGACAACTGGTGGGTCTATACTGGCAAGTTCCAGGATTTAAGGTATGGGTTCAAGTGGTCAATGTTAGAGTGTAAGACAACTGGTGATTCCATATTGTCAGGTACCAGGGTGTAAGGTATGGGGTCAAGTGGGCATTGTCAGGATGTTAGACAACTGGGGGTTCTATATTGTTAGGTACCAGGGTGTAAGGTATGGGGTCAAGTGGTCAATGTCAGGATGTAAGACAACTGGTGGTTCTTTGCCGACGGGACTGTCTCTAAATCTTGACCGTGGATGGAATAGGTCGTAACCAAAGGATTCCTCCTCCTGGATATCCGGATGGCTTCACATTTCTCTGGGTTGAACCTCATCTGCCATCTATCCTCCCATTCCTGTAGTCTGTTAGGTCTTGTTGTAGTTGTGCAGAGTCGTCACGAGTGGAAATAACAACAAGCAGTCATCAGCGAACAAGCATGGAGTGGATGTTACACACAAGGGGAGATCATTGATGAAGACCAGGACTAGTAGAGGTCCGAGGACAGTTCCTTGAGGAACTCCTGCTGTTACTGGAGATGTTGATGACTGTTGGCTCTAAAGGATAACCTTCTGAATACGGTCGGATAGGAAGCTTTCAATCCACTTGAGCGTGTCGAACAAATGCATTAAAACAAGCAAAAATGCTACCAAAACCCAATTTTAGAAAACTTTTTGACAGAAGACAGCCAAGTTTATATGCTTTTTGGTAAGCATAAAAAAGCATGGGGTTCTCAGTGAAAAATTTTGCAATTTTGCTCACTTGAAGTTAGAACTCTGTTCCCCCACCCCCTTTTGCCTAAATATGGATCCTGTATCTTTTCCCCACACTTATATTTTATATATGTAAAAATCAAGTAGCATTAATGCTCGGAAATTAATAAAAATAAATATTTCGAAGTTCCAATCCGTATTTCGGATCTTTGAACCGCCTCCGGGTATGGTATTATAAACGAAATTATATTTCCATATACAATGCTAGCGCACTATACCAAACGTGATGTGCTTGATTTCACTGTTTGTTGTTGTGTAGTTTCTGTATATGCAGGTCGGTATATAAAATTCATATTGATCAAATATTTGCTATTATTACCGAGTCAACGCCTAGATATTGCTGTAGGTGTATCGTAACATAGACAATCAAGTTTAAAACCTGGTACAGTGTTACAGACTACGAGTGGAATATGTCGTTTCCGCGATACAAGTTTCATCAAGTCACCAAGAATGGGACCAATCCTGTTAAGTATGTGTATTCTTCTCTTCATAGGGGGGGATCCAAACTTTTTCATTGTATGGCCCAGGAACTAAGTTCTTACGGAGGGGACAGACCCTGAGGCATATGCTAGTAGCATATGTGTATTTGAACTTTCTTGCACAGCAGATGTATAAATAGTTGGCTATAGGATGGGGATCTTGACTGTTTCTCCTCCATTTGTACAAATTTTGTACTCCCATTTCCAAAGAAAACTGCCAACCTAATATCTATCACATTGCTTTAGAGAAGTTGTTTAAATCAAAACGACCTCTACCTACTACAGACACTACCTACTACAGACACTACCTACTTTTGGTCCTGCCCCTGGGCATCATTTGTACAAGTTTGAATCCCCTGACCTTGAGATGCTTTCAGTCAAATTTGGTCAAAAATGCCAATAAGCAGTTCAGAAGAAGTTGCTTGAAGAAACTGTTGATAGACAATACAATAAGGCATTAGTTCACCTTTGACCTTAGGACCAGGTGCGCTAAAAACAATGAGGAACTTATCAAAATACATGTAATTATCAAATATTTTATTTTCAACATAATTTACAAAAGTAAACACTCTTTAACAGCCTTTCACATCCACAATAACACACACAATCACACACATTCACAACAATAAAATAGTATTCTTTTAACTTCTCCACATTAAAAACTAGAACTGTAAGCCAAAGGCTAACTAATACCCTCCCGCTCCTATATAAACCAGAACTGTAAGCTAAAGGCTTACTAAGGCGAAGCATTGCAAAGCAATATAGTCCCACCAGTAATGATTTTTTTATTGGCTGAGCTGTACACTTCTTTGAGTATATATGTCACTCACATACTTCCTGTACTCCCTCTCAATGCCAAAAAATACTTGCAAACGAAATGTTGTTAGCCCAGATGAACAACTTTGAATCATCCTAGTAGTAAAGGAAGAGATGTCAGGATAAAGATTTTTAACAAAGGGACATAACTCCTTAAAAAGGGTCGGAATGAAAAAGTACTATTGGATGCACAACATCAAGGGGCAGTTGCCATATATGTAAACTTTCTTTGAAATTGGCCGAGTAGATTAGGAGAAGTTGTCAGGGCAAGGATTTTTCAACCAAGGGCCATAACTCCATAACAAAAGTAACGCAGGCGGAACAATATAAGCCTGTTGAATGCCATATAGTGTTATATACTTTCTTACATTGAAATAAGATCTTCATCATTCTAAGAGTGGTTAGCTGACATACAATAAAAAATATCATGTCACACTGACCTTGACAGTACCAGATATAAAACTGAGTATATAAGGTGACCAGTAACAGTAGACAATCTCACATTGACCTTGACAGTAGCAGATATAATACAGAGTACATTAGGTGACCAGTAACAGTAGACAATCTCACACTGACCTTGACAGTAGCAGATATAATACAGAGTACATTAGGTGACCAGTAACAGTAGACAATCTCACACTNGGTGACCAGTAACAGTAGACAATGTCACACTGACCTTGACAGTACCAAATATAAAACTGAGTACATTAGAGGACCAGTGAAAGAGAACATTAAAGACATACAAGTTACCTGCTAAGTGAAAAACAACAGTGTGTCACATCAAATCAGATTTCGTTATTTCGTTAGAGAAGTTGGTGTCGACTACAACCAGCAGCATTCCTATCACTAGTGTCCTCTGACAATGCCTTCCAATGGTTGGTTCATCTTTTAACACTTATGGGTACCATCAGTGTTGTTTTATGTGTCAACACTAATGGGTACCATCAGTGTTGTTTTATGTGTCAACACTTATGGGTACCATCAGTGTTGTTTTATGTGTCAACACTTATGGGTACCATCAGTGTTGTTTTATGTNTGTACCATCAGTGTTGTTTTATGTTTCAACACTAATGGGTACCATCAGTGTTGTTTTATGTGTCAACACTTACGGGTACCATCAGTGTTGTTTTATGTGTCTACACTAATGGGTACCATCAGAGTTGTTTTATGTGTCTACACTAATGGGTACCATCAGAGTTGTTTTATGTGTCTACACTAATGGGTACCATCAGTGTTGTTTTATGTGTCAACACTTATGGGTACCATCAGTGTTGTTTTATGTGTCAACACTTATGGGTAGCATCAGTGTTGTTTTATGTGTCAAGTATCCTTCCAACACATTTATCCCTTAACTCCACCTTTCTCTATCCAAAAGCATTGATCTGGAGTTTCTGGTTTTCTTCATTTCTATGTCCACTATTCTCTTGCTGGTGGTTCCAGTGATCACTTTTACTTTTCCAGTAGCCTCTATCCTGAGTTTCCAGTTGTCCATTTTTCCTCTACCTGGAGTTTTCCACCTTTCCTTGGCTAATAGCTTTCAGGGTTTTCTGTTTTCTACCTTTCCTTGTCCAGTAGCTCTTGGAGTTTCCAGATTTCCACCTTTCCTTGTCCAGTAGCTCTCAGAGTTTTCTATTTTCTAACTTTCCTTGTCCAGTACCTCTTGGGGTTTGCAGATTTCCACCTTTCCTTGTCCAGTTGCTCTCAGAGTTTTCTGTTTTTTAACTTTCCTTGTCCAGTACCTCTTTGAGTTTCCAGATTTCCACTTTTCCTCAGCTAATAGCTGTTTGAGTTTCCTGTTTTCCACTTTTCCTTGTCCAGTAGCTCTTGGAGTTTTCCTGTGTACCACATTTCATTGTCCATTAGTCTCTATCCTGTGTTCCACCACGATAGAAGACCTAAGCCAGGCTCACTGATGGTTCCCTATAAACATAAATAAATCAGTTTAGCAAAACTATGACTTCAAATCAAAGTGTCTTCTAATGAGTATATATAGCTGCATTTAGAGTATTATATGCCTAAAAAAAATGTAACAAGAGATCCCAGAGGGATCTTGGCACCCACCATTGTACCATCTTCATTATAATTAGTTCTTTGTCAGTTCAATCTTTTCTCTTCTTTCCTCTAATCTGTTTGATCGAGTCATGTTAACAGTAAATGCACCTTGAGGTAACTTTTGATCTAAACTTAATACTGATGTGTATGAAAGCCAACCTTCAAAGTGAGTTTGTCATTTCACATATTTACTAGTACAGTACTTAATGTGAAAGAAATAGAATCGATCATTGCAATATGAGAAAGATCTGTTTAGTTCTTCTTTTAATCCATTTTGTTTTTATGATCAGTCTCAAAATATAACATACACAACGAGGGATCAAGGGGAACCTACAT